>NW_007732247.1:64616-91160 GCF_000696425.1 Galeopterus variegatus | reverse complement strand
AATCGAGACTCTGACCTTACTGGCTGTGAGCCTTTGGCCATGTTATTTAGCCTCTCTGAGCCGCAGTCTTCTCATCTGTAAGAATAATTATACCCATACAATAGAGTTGCTCTGAAGACCAGATAAAGATAAAATATATCACCACCGAGCAGATGAACAAGGACTTAATAATACTTAAGGATGCTCAAATTAATTAAGAAATGATATACAAGTTTTATATAGGTCAAGCTTTAGATGGGATTGAGTTTATTCTTCACGTGCATTTTGTTGCCCCTGTGTGGTCGATACATATAGTATAAACTCTGTCTCCATTTTACAGAAGGCAGCATAAGTTTCATCTTTATAATGTTTACATGATTATGAAGGTATCTCGTTGGAATTCTGCTTTCTGACACCTTGAGGGTTGTGGTTGCTAGTGACTTAGGACTAGGGTCTACTAAGCCCCTCTGATGACACTATTCCTAAGGAAAAGAATGCTCCATTTAGGGGATCTGCTCGTTACACAGCTACAGCAAACAGACAGTACATAGGCCCTCTGTATCTGCGAGTCTGCATCTGTGCATTCAACCAACCACCGACCGAAGATATTCAGGAAAAAAAGATGGGTAGTTGAGTCTATACTGAACATGTACAGACTTTTTTTCTTGTAATTATTCCCTAAACAATACTCTATAGCAACTATTTACGTAGCATTTACATTGCATTAGATATTATAAGTAACCTAGAGATGATTTGAAGTACACGGGAGGATGTGCATAGGTTATATGCAAATACTAGGCCATTTTATATAAGGGACTTGACCATTCACAGATTTTGGTATCTGTGTAGGATCCTGGAACCAATCCCCCCTAGATGTGGAGGGACAAATGTACTTACTGTCTGTAGGTGTGCCATAGGAGCACAGGGAAGGAGCTGGAGTTCACAGTGGCCCTAAGTAGCTGGGAGATCTGAATTCCAACCTTTCAACTACTTTAACTTACTGTCTGTAGGTGTGCCATAGGAGCACAGGGAAGGAGCTGGAGTTCACAGTGGCCCTGAGTAGCTGGGAGATCTGAATTCCAACCTTTCAACTACTTTAAAAAAAAGACTGTTTGGGGAGGGTCAGGAAAGAATAAGATATAGTTTCCGCCCTCTAGAAGCATCCAATTCAGCTGTTCTACAGTACACAGTCATTAGCCCCTGGAATTTCCATCTAGCCACTGAACAGATATGATGCCGGGGCCAAGGGCCCAGCAACCCTCACATCTCCTGCAGTGAGAGGAGGGACACTGAGAGGGTCTTGCTCAGAGCCAGGAGGCTCCTTGAACTCTCACCTGCCCTTTCTTGTCAATTATTATGTTTATTACTAGAAACTGAGTTTATTGTTATTCACCTAGCCAAGAGGTAGAATCTCAAAGTCAGCTTTAATGCTGATGTCCTCCACCCACATCACTGTTTCCCAGTATGGGAAACAAATTACACCAAACCCAGAGAGGTAGGAGAGACCACCTCAGGGCCCAGAAAAAAGCATTATTGAGCATCTGCTGCCGAGCATCCTGGGAGCAGGTTGCCAGAGGATTAATGAAATGGTAAATGTGCGGTTGAACTGATGAAAGCATAATAAGTGTTATTATTATTATTACTGATTGTCCTTACACAGATAAGGGAACGAGGCACAGAGAGCATAGGAAACTTGCCCAGGTCACACAGCTAGGAAGGGAGGAGCTGGAATTCAAACTCAGAATTTGAATCAGGCAAACCACTCCTCTTCCTCTCTTCCAAACTCCTGCCCTTCCCAATCTTTCCTTCTTCCCTGGATTAGAGCCATCCACCAGAAAAGGACATGGTCTGTCCTTCTGCTTAACTATTCCAGGAAACAGTGGCTTCAAGTATCTAGAAATCATTGCCCTTCTTGGGGCACAGACAAGCTGCCAGGCCTCCCACTGGAGGGTCAGCTCCACCAACTCCACCAACTCCACCAAACAGGTATGGACTCTTTTAATCCACTACTGTACCTCCAGTGTGGGGAACAATTCCTGGCACATAATAGGTACCCAAGACATATTTATTGGATGAATGAATGAATGGAAGAATCTAAGAAGCCCAGAAGCTTCCTATCATCAGCAAGTTCAGCAATGAATCACCCCCAACCTGGGTAAGCAGGCTGGACAGATGGGGAATTACCCCTTCCTTATTTGGAAGGGGGACTCAGGTGGGGGGTTTCTCTTCTGGATTTTGAGGCTCAGCATTCAGCTTAGTCTGTCTGGGAAGCCAGTGGTGGAAGGCCTATTTGGGGGCTGAGCAAATAAAGAATGACATAGAATGGAATGAGAGCAGTGGCCTGGAGGCCTGGGTCTCTGTCTGACTCCCAGCCCTCTGGCCACCCCTCACTGGGGAGAGTTATTAAAACTTTTGTGTCCCCACCGAAGGAGAAGGAAGTAACAGTTAATGTTTATGGGGTACTTAAGATACACAGAACACTTTTACGTTCATTTAGTTCTCACAATGAGCCCAATAGGATTCCTATTTTACAATAGGGCATCTGGTGCCCAGATAGCTGGGAAGTGGCAGAGCCAGGATTTGAACCTAGGGCTAAGAACTCCTGAGCCTGGTTGCATAACCACTGAACCACACTGCCGCTTTCTCTGCAGCTCCTGGGTTTGTTGGTAAGGACCCAGACAGGTCACTGGCCTCTCAGGGCTACCTTCCCCCATCTCTAAAAGAGTGCACTGCTCCCTTTCAGCAACAACAGGTTCTGGTTCTCGAGCTTGTGTGTGTGGGGGGGGGAGTGAGGAGGTGGAGTGGGGTGGCAGGGTGGTGGGTGGCTTCCAGCAGGGCTCACATTCCACCTCCTCCCTCCCCCAGCTCCTCTGGGAGGGGCGTCATCTCTCTCAAGTGGGGAGGGCTTGAACGGAAGGCAAAGGAAAGATGCTGAGCTCGGCCCACCAGGGAGAGGGGCTGCTTCCCCCTCCCTCTCTCTCCTGGGATCACTCTCTCCCTCTCCTTGAGATGTCACAAACCTCTCTCTCTCTCTCTCTCTGTGGCTGCTGGCCCCCCAAGAAGGGCTGGGAGCACGAGGCTTGGAAACCGATAGCGCCCTTCCCTGCCGCCTGCCAGCCGCCCTCCCTAGCTGCGGCAGAAGCTATAAAAAGCACAGCCCTTCAACAATAGGTGACATCACCCAGCGGCGGAAAGAACTGGATTCTGCCAGATGCCAGGGAGAGTTATGGCCCCCACCCCTCCCTCAGGACGGAGGCCCCTTGGGAAGGGGCTTGGGTAGGTTCCATCGGACCCCTGGAGGGACAGAGGTCAGACTCTGGAGGACCTCTTCATGCTCTGCGGGTGGGGAGGCTGGT
Organism: Galeopterus variegatus; assembly: GCF_000696425.1. Lineage (NCBI taxonomy): Eukaryota > Metazoa > Chordata > Mammalia > Dermoptera > Cynocephalidae > Galeopterus > Galeopterus variegatus. The sequence continues at coordinate 87,825 of NW_007732247.1, read as the reverse complement.
CCTGAGGGATGGGGCGGCGGAGGGGGGAGGGATTGATTCCACCAGAGGTTTTTCAGGGATGGGCATCTGGGAAAGCAGCCGGGGGAATGGGTGCTCATTAGATCCCTTCAGTGTGCTCTTGATGTTCCAAGGGACGAGAAGGGGGCAGAGGAGGGATGGCTGTGGAGGGGGCTCAGGCACTACCAGGGTGAATGGCCAGACCTGCTGCCGAGAGAGCTTCTCTCTGGGCCCCTCTGGGCGCTGCCCTCCCCAGCCCCGGCATGTAGCATGTGCCTGGCACATCGTGGCTCTGCTGACTGGCCTCCCAACCCTGGTTCTGGCTGTCATGCTGGATGTGCCATTAGTTGATCATTCAGGCTGGAACGAGTTAAGGGAGGGGGTCTCTGAGGCCTGCGTTGAGGTGCTTCGATGGAGGCAGGGAGGCTGGGCAGAAGAGCCACGCCAGTGTTGACAGCCCCCTCGTGTTCCCCTTGGAGCTGTGGGCTCCTGTTCCTTACGCCCTGCCCCCTCCCAGGCCCCTGGCAAGGGTTGCCTTCCCTTCAGAAGAGCCACGCCAGTGTTGACAGCCCCCTCGTGTTCCCCTTGGAGCTGTGGGCTCCTGTCCCTTATGCCCTGCCCCCTCCCAGGCCCCTGGCAAGGGTTGCCTTCCCTGGCATGCCTTCATTGTGCAGCACGGGCCCTGTGCAGAGAAGATGCTGTGCTGTAAACAGTGAACTTTTGATGGATCAGTATTCTCAGCCTGTCATGGCTCTAAGCCTCAGTTTCCTCCCTGTAATGCCAGAGTTGTTGGTGAGGTGCCCTATGACCTTGGGTGAGGAGCGTCCACCTTGCCTCAGTGTGCCCTGCTCCTGGAGGGGCTGGGCTCCAGCCTCAAGGGCCTGCTGGCTCCAGAGCCAAGACCCCTGGCCCTGAGGCTGGGGAGGAGTAGACACAGAGGAGTAAGGTTGGGCTCTGAGCTGCCACTTCTGGGGCAGCTGGCCTGGTAGGCAGAGCCAGAGCTTATTTCCTCTCTGACCCAGAGACTTAATCTGCTTGTCTCTGATCAGCTGCCCTGGCCAGGCCCTCCCCCTCTGTGCCCCAAGCCGGTGTCCTTTCCCTTCACTCCTCCCAGCCACCCCCTTCTCCCCACTGATCCCCATCCCAGTCTGTTCAGCTAACTCCGGCCCCTCCTCATGCAGAAAGCTGGCCATGAGCCCTCGATCCTCACAGCTCCCCTTCCCTGATCCCCTGGAGTGCGTAGCATCTCCCACACGGCACATGCCTTGAGGCACAGGCCTCACTACCAAATTCACCTGCGCACCCTGCATCCCAAGCCTTTTCCCTCTAGTCCCAACCTCCCTTCGCAGCCTCCTCTCTTGCCCACTCCCCTCACTGACCACCTCAGGGCTCCAGCCACACCAGACACATTCTCTCCAGGCCTTTGCCTTGCTGGGCCTCTTCCCAGGATTTCTTTTTTTAACTCTTTCTACCGCTCAAGGTCCTGCTTCTCTAAGGGCCAGCTCTCCCTAACCTCCTTTCCCCCTTCCTGCACCTTGGTCAAAATCAGTCCCTGTCTCCTCTGTGTGCACAGCCCTTCGTGTGGCCTTCAACAGATGCAGTGACCTCATCCTGCATTGCATTTCAGTGAGTGGGTAGAGCCCTGCCTCTCTGCTGGAAGTGTTTCCAGAGCGGGACTGAGATTAGCATGCATTTATGAGGTGCTAGGTATAGTGCTAGGCACAGACTTCCTTTCAACCTCATTGTAACTGCTGCAGGGAGGTATTATTATTACTATTTTAAGATGAGAAAAACTGTCTAAAGGCTCAGACGAAGCTTAGAGAGTTTAAGTAACACTCCCTTGGTCACCCAGCTGGTAAATGGCAGAGCCAAGATTCAATCCCAGGTCTACCAGATTCCACGGTCGAGCTCTCTTTGGACCTCCCGGGTATGCTGTGGTCCCTCAATCTGTGTGTGTGAAACTGAAGAGAGCTGCTTGGCTTATGTGGCTGGGGTACAGCCTTATGCTTTTCTCGAATACACAGGATGGGTGTCTTGTTTGTCACCTGGGATCCTGGAGTGAGCATGAGGCACCTGTCAGGGGAAATAAGGTGCTGAGCTGGAACTGGAAAGGTCCATCTTGCCTGGGTCAGACAGAGAAGTTGTGACCTGAGGAGGAGCCAGGGCTGCCAGTGATGCCGAGAGCCCGGCCTAACCCTGTCCCTCCTCCACATCAGGATGGACACTGCTGCTCTTTTACCCAGTGGGTCCCAGAGGAGACAGGAGACACCAGGAGAGCCCTAGAGCTTCCAGCAGTCACTATCTTTTGATTCCTATGATGATGAAGCTTGGCGGGACAGGAAGAGCACGGGCTTTGGAGCCAGCAGCCCCAGGTAAAGCCCTTGCCCCTCTACTTCCTAGCTGTGCAACTGCCCCTGCCCCTCAGTTTGGGGGTGGCAGTGAAAGCTAAATGTATGTAAAGTGCCCAGCCCAGGGTGGGTGCAGGAGCTCAGTAAAAGGCAGCCCCAAGTTTCAGAGGGGTCTGCTCCCGGCCGGCTGGTGACAGTCACCCAACACCTCAGCAGGCAGGGATAGAGCCAGCAGTGGTCACTGTGCTCCTTCTTGGGCTCCCTGCATCTAGGAGAGGATGGGCAGGGCCTCTGTCTGCCCTCTCCCACTGAGCCCAGGCAGTAACCGGTGACATCACTGTCCCCTCTGCCCCCCAGCTTCATCATCCTTCCTGGGCTCCATCACCTTGTGCCCACCTTCTGTAGCTCTGCTCTACCTATGTCCTGACCCCAGATCACTGTCCCCTGATCACCTTGGTTCTGGGGCTGCTGAAGAAAGTAAGCAAACCCGATGAACCGTCCTCACCACAAATTCTTGCACTCTCCGTTCACGTGGGCCCTGCCCTCACTGCTGCTGCTATCAGGAATCCTCTCCAATGGCACAGGGCTTTGACACCAGGAGCTGGTGAAGCCCACTCCACTCTCCTAGCCCCCTCCCCACCGTTCTCCCAGGTACTACATACTGTGGCAGCTGACCTCACCCCACCTTTGTGAATTGATGGAGACTATTTATTGTGAATCTCTCTTTCTTTGGATAATTGACACTCATTCACTCATTCGTTTATCTTTCATCCATCTATCCATCCACCCACCATCGAGTCATCTACTTATCTAGTCACTTTCTTCCATTCTTTCATCTATCAATCATCCATTCATTCATGCATCTCTCTATCCATCTATGTAGTCATCCATCCAACAATCCATCTATCCATCCTTCCATCCATCTACCTATCCATCCATCCATTCATGCATTCAGCCATCCATCCATCTACCTACCCATCGATCCAACAACCCATCTATCCATCCATACATCCATCTACTCATCCATCCATCCATCCATGCATCCATCTATGTAGTCATCCATCCAACAATCCATCTATCCATCCTTCCATCCATCTACCTATACATCCATCCATTCATGCATTCAGCCATCCATCCATCTACCTACCCATCGATCCAACAACCCATCTATCCATCCATCCATCCATCTACTCATCCATCCATCCATTCATCTATTTATCTAACCATCCATCCATCCATCCATCTACTCATCCATCCATCCATTCATCTATTTATCTAACCATCCATCCATCCATCCTATCCAGTACCTACTAGGCATTTATTAAGTACCAGGCCCTGTGGCGGATGCTTGGGGTTCAGAGTCAAACAGGCTATGGTCTCTACAGCTCACATTCCAGTCTGGGAAGACAGGCAGACATGAGCTCTGAAGTTCCTTCCAGTTCCAATATCCTGGCAGTCTAACCTGAACCCAGGCTACGCCAGTGAGCATCAGGTAGATACTGGTAGCCTGACTGGAAGACTGATCTTCCTTCATTTGGGAACACCAAGACCCTCCCTACGAGCTCAGCTGAGGCTCTGAAATCCCCTGTTGCATACAAGCTGGTGTGTCGATGTTGCGCAGGGGTAATGTGGGGAACAGCATGGGGCCCCTTTCCAGAAACATGGGGGCTACCGCCAACACCTCTGACCCTACCTGTACCTGTGAAAGCCAGCAGAGCCGAGTAAAGAGTGGCCAGAAAGCAGCATCAAGTTTCACTCTCTCTGGATTCTTTATCCGCCCTCTAAGTTGTCTCTTCCCTCCTTTCCCCCATCTCCACCTCTCCTGTCTGTCCTCTCTCCCTGCTCTCTCTTCCTCATTTCCCTCCTACTTCTTCTCTGTTCCCATCAAGTGGTGGGATACCTGGTGTTCAAGCTCTGGGCTACCAATGTGGGTCCTAGGACAAGTCATGACAATTCTCTCAGCCCAGTGTTCTTCCCTAGAAACCACGACTCACAGAGGACAACCAGATGGAGCGAGAGCTCTCTTCCTCCTGGCACATCCGTCGCCTTCCTTTCCCCCTTGCTCCTTTCCCACATCCCTGCTCCTGACCTCCTTCTTTTGAGATCACAGAAGAGTGCTGAATCACACACTTAATTTTTTTGTTCTAATTCTCACCTACAAAAATCAACACTTTCAAACTCAATCACACTAAAGGCACAAGATCTGTCAAACACTCCATGGATTCGCTCCCTCAGTCCTAACCTAAGTCCCTTCCTCCCTATCCTGGGACAGCTGGAAGGATGACAAAGAGGATGGAAGAAGGGCAAAGGGAGGAGGGGGGCAGTGAAAGGAGGGAGGCCCCAAGAGGAAGCAGGGAGGAGCCCCCGTAAGCCCGACCTCCTCAGGGAGCACCCTGCTGCTCACCGATGTGTCCTCTGAGCATGAGGCAATGATGTTGTCGATGAAGGGGTTCCACTTGATGTCCAGCACATTGCCTTGGTGACCACAGACCTTAGGGTGGTTGGGTTCAATCCTGCCTGTCTGCAGAGGAGAAAGAGAGAGAAAGAAGGAATTAGTTCAATAGCCCCAGGGTGGCTCTGAAAGAAAAGTCCTTTTTTCTGGGTTTCCCAACTAGACTGGAAGGTCCTTGAGGACCCACCTATGTCTTATTTGTCTTTGAGTCCCAGCTGGCTGAATTGGGCTGGGCCAAATTGCTCTGTGGCTGCATCCTCCCCAACACTCTGAACAGTGGTAGGGGGAGGCCACACAGCAGAACAGTGTGGCAGGGCCACTGCTGGTCCATAGGACACCTCTGTGCAAATTAGGAAAAGGTGCCCCTTCCTCAAGTTAAGATGCTACTATCTACTGGAATGACCATAGCCTGGTGGGCAGAGGTCCAGGCAGCACACACCATGCCTACTTTCTCGCCCGTTCATACTTACCAAGTCACTGGGGTGCACCTCCTCTCCCCAGTGCCCATACTCCCCTCTGCCCCCCAGAGGAGATGACACGGTCAGGTTTGTATCAGGAGGAGGCTCTTTCCTGCTGTTCCAGGAGTCAGCAGAGAGGCCCAAACCTCTGGGTCCACCCAGACATTCCTATATAAGTTGTTCTATCTATGACGTGAATGGGCATCCTTGTGCAGTGTGCATCCTGAACTCCTGTGTACAGTGCCCTGTGGCTGAAAGCACGGGCTTTGGAGTCACACAGGCCTGTGTTTGAATCACAGCTCTGCCACTTTTTAGCTGTGTGGCCTTGGGAAGTGAGCTTCTCAGAGGCTGTTTCCTCATTTTGAAAATGAGGACAGCAACACCTACTTCTTAGCATTGTTCTGAAGATTAAATGAGCTAATGTGTATAGCAAAGCACGTACTGTAGAGATTATCATCATAGTGATTTTTCAATATATGATAGTAGTTATTATTTTACAGTTAGATGACACCTCCTCCAGGAAGTCTTCTCTGATCCCTCCACAGGGTAAGAGCTCCTCCTCTGTGCTCTCACAGCATTCTGTGCTTCCCTCTGTTATGACACAAGCACATCTGATTGACGGTCTTTTTCTGTTTGTCTGTGAGCAACTGAAGACAGGGGCTGTGTCTTCCTTATCTCTGAATGTGCAGCTCCTTACAGGCCTGGCACACAGTAGGTGCTCAGCACATGACCTGAAAGACATCCCGGGAGGGGAAAGGAGTCCACAAAAAGAGGAAACAAGGGATGTGTCTGGGTGTAGGAACAGGCTGTTCCATGATTAGTGGCTACCAAAGTGGCAGGGAAGGGTGAAGGAACTGTAGGTAGAAGCCGGGCCTCCATCAGGTCTTTTTAGGAAAGAAGAAAAGGAGGTTTTTCTAGTCACTTCCTATTTGCTAATAGTGGCAGATGGTCAGAAAAGTGGGCAGTCCTTGAGGTATGACCTGCCTAAAGGACCGCCCACTTTTAGTAAGGAGGAAGAGAACTTTTTCCCACCACCGTGTGCCTGAACTTCCCAGTGAGATGGAGGAAGAGTCATGCAGAGTGTGCACCCTGCTGTAATCTCTTCCCCACCCACTTCCTGCTTGAACCCCTATCAGCTCATTTCCAGTCGTTTGGTCTTTTGTGACACAGCAATGTCAGGAGGGGTAGAGCAAAACAGGCCTGGAGAAAACAGCAGTGGTGTGGAGGGGGAGGAATGAGGCAGAGAAAGAGAGAGAGGAAAACAGCCTCAGAGGCTGGAACCAGGAGAATTTCACTGATACTATACATCCTGGGAAAATTAGAGAATAGAGGGAGAGAATTTGGGGAGTGTTTCTATCAGTTATGAATGGGCACTGCCTCAACATTTTATGAGGGAAGCAGCTAGGTTTGGAATATTTTTTCAGTTACTTTTGGGCTGTTAGAGCATGATTTTTTTTTTTTTCTTTTTGTCTTTTTTACTGACTGGTAACGGGATCGCAACCCGCGGTGTCAGTGAGCGGGAACTGGTCTCCACATGGGATCCGAACCCTCGGCGGGAGCGCCGCCACAGCACACTCTCCAGTGCACCACCGGGCCGGCCCTGCCTCAACATTTTATGAGGGAAGCAGCTAGGTTTGGAATATTTTTTCAGTTACTTTTGGGTTGTTAGAGCATGATTTTTTTTTTTCTTTTTGTCTTTTTTACTGACTGGTAACGGGATCGCAACCCGCGGTGTCGCGCCCGCACCGCGCTCAGCCAGTGAGCGGGAACTGGTCTCCACATGGGATCCGAACCCTCGGCGGGAGCGCCGCCACAACGCACTCTCCAGTGCACCACCGGGCCGGCCCAGAGCATGATTTTTTAAATGAGACTCTAAGCAGAGACTGAGCCACATGTGACACTGGGATTTATGAGGGTTACAGATTATCTTTAAGGCTCACAACAAGCCTGTTAACTAGGTATGATAAAATTAAGGCCCAGAGGTGAAGCAGCTTGCCCAAGGTCAACTGGCTGAAAGCAGAGCTGGGCTTCCCACACAGGTGTGACTCTCAAAGGCGAGTTTTTTTGAACCCCACTGTCCATTGTCAATCAGCCCCCCTCCTCCAGCTCTGACTTTCCATGGGCAGACAGGGCCTGCACTGTCTGCTTCCACCGCTCACTTACTCTCTGACAGAGCCATTTCTTACCTCTGATCTCAAAGGCTGCATCTGAGCGTTCCCTGAGTAAAGCTGTCCGCAATGAAGCCTTTGGCACCCAGCCCAACCCAGGAAAATCTGAGGGGCACTGAATCAGTCAATAGGTGGCCATCAGCTCACAGGAGCTCTAGCCAGCAGTCTGTGGGTGATACTCTGGAGGGACAGTTTAAGCAAGATTGTTGGAACCTATTCAGAATGGGGAAGGGCCAGAGCCCCACACTGGGGAAGGGAATAGTCTTTTTATTTTATTTTATTTCGTATTGATTATATATATTTGTGGGGTACAGAATCAAATGGAATAAGTTTTTTTAAAGCAGAGAATGATCCTGAGGTAATGTATACTTCCAGGTGGACCTCTCTTTACACCATGGATGCATTCCCCAATGGGGTGGGCAAATACAGCTTTCATGACTGTATCACACTGTTGTTTATGTGAATGGTGGCCCCTAGAATTTCACAGTACACAACCTGCTTGGCTGTATGCAGCAGCCCTGAAGGGAAGGACCCCCTTTCAACCCGGCAGCTCTAATTTTCCTTTTCATATAGTAGGGTTTAGGGTTCTACATAAAATTTTGTTTAAAAGATGAGTTCCATTTCTAAATAGAAAAGTTTGAAAAGCACTGTTTTGTAGAGAAATCAAGCAAATTTAAAAATGCAATTATTAACTCCAGGAAAAAAATGCCGTATAAGAAAGCTAAAGTAATCATAGCGCATAATGATTTATGTACAATGTTTACATAGTTGTAATGTCAATCCTGAATATTTATTTAAGCAAGAGTTGTGTTATAATATGCTAGACCAGAGGCAGGGAAAGCATGTGTGAGTGTAGTAAGAAGGGGGATAGAGCAGGAACAGAGCTAGAGCCACATTTTCCATAATAGGAAGTCAATAGGCAGTGTCTAAGATTTAAAAAATCAAAGCACTGTAGAAAAAGCAAGTAGTTAAGAAATATGGGAGTAAGCACCAAACGAAAAAGCTGAAAGAAATGCAAGTAGCTACATTTTGGGAATAGGAAGTGGGGAATGTAGCAAGCAGGGACAGGAACTGAGGTTACAGGCAGTTGTGACCTGGGGAGATGTTTAACAAATGGGTCTCCAGGGAAAAAAGTCCCACATGTGTAGCATTTGCCAATTTCAGTGGTGTAAATATTCCCACCATCGCTAATTTCAGGCTAAAGAGGTGAGGTCAGCAAATACAGAGTTAGAAGATACTCTCAGTTGCACACTATTATATAATATTTCCACTATAAACAATGTAATAGACATAAATAACCTCAAGAACACAGATGGGGACTGGCCAGTTAGCTCAGCTGGTTAGAGCATGGTATTGCTAGCACCAAAGTCAAGGAATCGGATCCCCATACTAGACAGCTGCCAAAAAACAAAAACAAAACTTGTCATAAAAAGAAAAAAAAGAACATGGATAGTATTAAAATAATTAGGAAGTGATGAATTTTTAATATTTAGTACTGGTACCTCTGTTTTTGCTTAAATTATTTAATTGTAAGTTTATGCAATTTAATTTTTAATAATGACTGTGTTTAACAATCAGCTTGCAAAACTCCTAAAAATTTAACAATAGACTCTCATGAGTGCAGGTTGACTCCAGCACATCACTTGTAGTACTACAGGCCTGTAGTGCTGTGAGATTTTATGAACTCCGCACATTTATTAATTTGACATAAAAATTAAAGAACAAACAAACACCTGTGCCAGATGTTCTAAAGAAAACTTATTCTGAATTTTTAAAACTGTGAACAGTCCTCTCCCCAAACCCCACAAGTGCCTCTGTTGTGCGAGTTCCTGTTTCTGTACATACACAGGGTGTGACCAGAGACCAGACTCAGATCTGTCTGTCTCCCAAGCCTGGCTCTTCACTGCCGCGCAACACTGCCTCTCATACCTAATACGAATACACTAGTACCCATCCTAATACCAACACCAACACTGATAGCTGTTGTCAGTATAAGATTATATTAATATAATCAAGTCTATGTTGGTTTACAAATATAATCAAATTTAATCCTCCTAACAACTCCATTTTTCAGCTGAGAAAACAAAAGTTTAGGGAGCTTCTAGGGAGTCAAAATTTTTCAGTGTTACATAACTTTAGAATGACTGTCCAGATGGTCAGCTCACAGAATGGCCCTGTGGTAGGCCTCTCGGGGGTCCAGGGTTCAACCTACCATCTGGTCCTCAAACGTCAGACAGCTCCAGCCTCTACAGAGCTGGGCAGAGGCCTTGCTGCATGGGGTGGGGAAGCCTATTACCTGGAGTCTATGATCATTAGGGAGATTTTCATGCTGCTGGTGGGGGGTTTACCCTGCAGGGCTCAAAGAACAAATTTAGCCCCCCATGCTAAGACAGACCTTCGGTGTCAAGTGTTGGACGGCAGATGTTGTGTACCCTAAGTCTTCTCAAGGAGCAGCCCGGTGCTGGGGATCATGCGGTATCTCAAATATACTCTCTCTGCCCATTGACAGAGTTAGGAGCAGTTGGGACACAGGCTCTCTGACCCAAGATGGGTGGGACTGTAAAGGATGGCTACTTTTCCAGAGGTCCATTTGACAGGACCTCTCTAAACTTTTCAAAGGTTCTGGCTTTTGGCCAATAATTCCACTTTGGGAATTTACCCCAGGGAAATCAACAGAGAAGCACACTAAGACATTCACTGCCATGTTATTTACAATGGAACAACAAAGGAGCAAGCCAAAATGAATTACAGCACACCAATATCACGGAACATCATGAGGTCATTTAAAATCATATTTCCAAAGAATACTTAGTGGCATGGGAATTGCTAAAGATCTAACATTTAGCAAAACGGAATCAAGTTATACGTATAAAATGATCCCTATCTCTTAAAAAACACCCAATCTGCAAGAAAATGCATCAAAATGTAAATGGTGGCAGTCTCTGGCTAGCTGGATATTATTAGTGTCTTCCAATTCTTCTATAATAAACATTTAAAATTTTTATTAAAAAGATAGGTTAAAAAAAAAAAGAAAACCCCATCACCATGGCCTTGATTGAAAATATTCCTCTCTGGTTTTAGGCAAACAGTTCTTAAATAAATGAGATGCAGACTGGTGTGTACCAGATCTACATGTTTCAAAAGCTTTTGTGGAATATAAATGTATTTGTTTATTGATGAACAGGTTTCTCTACTCCCTTGTTGCCACATGAGTGGTCTGGGGGGAAATAGATCTTTGAAATAGAGTAAAATTATATAATTAATTGAAAGTAGGCTCAGAGTAGGCTCAGGTCATCTATGGCGTGTACACGGGCAGCTGTAGCCAGGTCCTCCCTTGGAAAGGCTGGCAGTGTGGGGTACAGCTGTCCAGGAGAACACTGGGTGCTCTGGGCCCCTGTCCAGGCTTTCTCTGAACCCAGGGAGCTGACTGAGGATGAGATCGTTTCAAAACAACCTGCACTGCAGCTTCAGCTTCCTGGAATCTTCCATCACTGCAGAGCTGAGTTTTGTACACAGAAGCAAAATGCGTTCTTTCCTGGAGAATCAGCTTAGCGAGGCAGAACAGACTGAGCAGGAGGTAGGGTTTCCACGCCCAGTTCCTGCACTCACTGGCTGGATGACCTGGAACATAGCCCCGGCCTCGCTGGGTTTCCTAGATTCCCAGACCCTGGTCTAACACTTTTCTGCTCCTTCGGAGGTAGGGTTTCCACGCCCAGTTCCTGCACTCACTGGCTGGATGACCTGGAACATAGCCCTGGCCTCGCTGGGTTTCCTAGATTCCCAGACCCTGGTCTAACACTTTTCTGCTCCTTCGTGGCTGCCCTCAGTACTACATGAAGCAAGGCACAAGTGCAACCACAAGTGTGCCTTGCCTCTGGGTAGCAGGACAGAATGTAGGGTTTCTCATCAGATCCACTGTCAGAAAGACAGGGTGGCAATACTATAATTACCATGAAAAAGACCATGATGGTAGTAAAGACTATTTGAGGAGTGCTCACAAAGTGCTAGGCCTTGTACTAAGCAACTTACATGCACTATTTTATTTAATCCTTGTAACAACCCTATAAAGTTTTATTAAACCCTTATAATCCTCTGGTAACAATCCATTTTACGGATGAGAAAACTGAGCTCTGGGAAGTGACTTGCTGAAGGGGAAGCCAGGAGCTGGGACTTGCACTGTCTGCCTCTAAGTCACCTCTGCTGTTCTAGCTTCTACTTCAGCATGGAGGAGACACCAGGTAACTTGAGGGAAAAGTTGTCAGTAGAACCTCAACATTTCTAGTGCGGGTCCCATAGTGGCTGGGGGCAACTCAGTTGTGAAGCCCCCTAAATTTGTTCTTGGAGACCCTCCCTTCCTTCACTCCTTTCTCACCCAGTCTCTCCCCTCCACCTAGTGGTTCCCAAACTTTGCTACATTTTAGAATCACTTGGGAAGTTTTAAAAATCCCAGTGATGAGGTTGTACCCCATATCAATTTAATCATAATGTCCAAGAGGTGGGAGCCAAGCATCAGTATTTTTTAAAGATTCCTCAAGTGACTCCAATGGGCAGCAGCAAAGTCTGGAAACCACTACCCTAGAGACTCCATATTCTGCTGGGTCTGGGCCTCCCGCATTCTAAGACGGGGCCAGAGGCTGGCTGGCTGTCAGTCTTACCCAATGTGGGGGAGGGTGAGCAATTAAAGAACATTATCATGCACATGTAATACAGGCCCATTGGTAGAAGCCACAGATAAAGCATAGGAAGACAGAAGTCGCATTAGGTGATAAACATTTAGAGGAGAATCCAGGGCACTAGATAATGCTGAACCCAGGAGATGGGTGATCTACGGGTGGAACCCCAAGTCTCAATGTGGGAGATGTTTTTGGATGGGCCACCCCCGTCCTCACATTTCCTCCTCTGTGTGCTGCCCCGTGCATCCCAGACCATCCCATTAGGCCGCCTGCAGTCTTCTCGGCTGTCTCACCTATAGACAGAAGTTAATATTGAATAAGACAGAGAGAGTCATTCTAAATAGGCACCATAGTCTTCTCCAAAGCCCTGGGCAAAGGTCAGGCCCCCCGTGTCCCAGGTTCCTGGGTTTGAAGGAGGCTTTGCCCCCAGCTCACATTTACACAGCCCTCGACACTTGCCCATACATTATCTTAATTAATATCATGCAGGGAAGAGGACTTCACAGATGAGGAAACTTGCCCCTGGTCATACTACCTGGCAGTGACAGAGCCAGAATGACCTCATGCAGGTTCAGAGTTCTGGGTACCACTGTGGGGTGGGAGGGCATCTCATGTTCCTAAACATGGGTGTTCATCCAAAGTGCCGGCTGCTCCACCCTTATTTGCCAGCGACTGTCCCCAACACACACACACAAGCTCCTCTCCTGTGGCAATTTCTGCCCAGGCCTCTGACTCTGTACTTTCCCTCTCTCCATCCCAATCAAAACTTACTGTCTCATGTCCCCAACTTCAGGACCCTGCTCTCTTTGGCTGGTTAATCCAGCAAACAAAAGCTTTCAAAGGAGGACACTGGGGGATAACGAGCTAGTCCATTTCTTCTTCTAGGTCATCTATGTCCATACTGACAGGAGCCTTTTAGAGAAAGCTGCTTGGTCCAAGTGTACTCTCCTGGGGTTTTCATATTCTCAGGCAGATTTCTAGGACATCTCTTTTGGGTAGAGGGCTTTATTTACTCTAGAGCTGGCAGCATTGTTCTGCAGGATTTCTGAAGTGGGCCCACTCATTTATCTCCTTGCCTCTATCAAAGGAGGACACTGGGGGATAACGAGCTAGTCCATTTCTTCTTCTAGGTCATCTATGTCCGTATTGACAGGAGCCTTTTAGAGAAAGCTGCTTGGTCCAAGTGTACTCTCCTGGGGTTTTCATATTCTCAGGCAGATTTCCAGGACATCTCTTTTGGGGAGAGGGCTTTATTTACTCTAGAGCTGGCAGCATTGTTCTGCAGGATTTCTGAAGTGGGCCCACTCATTTATCTCCTTGCCTCTATGTCTGCCCTCTTCAGTTCTCTCTCCAATCCATCTTATACACTGTTGCATAATTTCCCTAGAGTATGTCTCTGCTGCAATAATTCCCCTGCTCCAAGGTCTTCAATGACTCCTTATTGCCTAGACCTTAAAAGCCAAACTCCTTATCCAGGCATCAGAGCTGATGTAGTCCCAGCATGATCCTGCTTTAACACTCTCACCCCATTGCCCATGCCATACACATGGCTACACACACACTATACACCCCGCCTCCAATGCTTCTCTCGCATGGGATGGCCTTTGGTTCCTGGTTCAGCCCTATTGCCAGGCTGTGAACAGCATGAAGACAGTGATCACGGCCGAGGCATCTTCAAGGCCTCACACCATGCCTGGCTCATAGCAACAACGCAATCTGGGTGAATGGGTGGGTGAATGATGGTCACCCTGTCTCCCACCTCTGGGTCTTTGTACACATTGTCCTTCAGCCTGGACCTCCTTCCCTTTTCTGCACATGCCCAGCCTTGGCACCCAGAAAATATTCATCTAGTGGATAGACAGATGGCCTCTCCCATGTTGGCAGATTATTCTGATCCTGCTCTCCTGACCTCAAGAAATTCTGGACCTGGGGCTGAGCTTCAGGGGTAGATTTAGAGTCAAAGGGATGAGTGTATGACAAAGGTCATGAAGGTTCTAAATTAGGCACCTCAGAAGGCCCCCTCACTTCCTGACTGCCTGTTTTGATTTTTCCCCTCATTCTTTTATAATGATAAAAGAATGTTTGTCAAGATGGAGACAGGTTTGCTCGTCTTTCCAACTAAAATTTCTGGGCGTATGTGTGCGGGTGTGTGCTAGAGAGGGCGTGGAAGGGCCCCCTGGTGTGTTGATGGATTTGTTTGGTGAAGAGCGATAGCAATTCTGTTTCTGCTGTATTTCAGCTCTTGGAGACACCCTGTTCTCCCAGGCTGCAGGAGGAAGAGGCGCTGGAGCCACCTTTGTCCTCGGTCCTGGGCAGTATCCTTTTGCAGACCCCAGAAGAAGGGATAAGAGGCTCGTGAGCCTGGGATAGGAAGATGCTGAGTGACAGGAAGTGAATGTGTGTGTGTTGGGGAGAGAGCTGCCTGGGTCTCTAGGGCCTGGGGATTCCTGCCACTCTCTGCAGACCTCAGACTCATGATTGTCCTTAGATGTCCCAACTGCTGGCCCTTTTTATAAAACCCTGTGCTACAACACATAAAGAAGATGAGAAGACTCCAAACCTGCTGTGCAAACCTGCAGGGAAGGTGACCGGGTGGGGGTTTTGATGGGGTATCCTGGGAAGGGGTTGTGAGTCTTTGCCCTTGGCTGCTCACAGTCTATCAGGGGAGAAAGACAAAGAGCTAGACAACTGCAGTGCAGGATGGGCTGTGCTCGCATGGGGGAAATGCAGGGGGTGCTGTCAGAGCCCAGAGCAGGGCAAGCACTAGAGTCCTGGAAATCAGGAGAGCCTTCCCTGAGGAGCCGCTGCAGACCCCAAGCCACGAAAGCACACAGCCAGGGATGGAGGGGGGACATGGAGGAATATTTAAGACATACAAGGACTGGCACCTGCAAAGTCGTCCCAAGGCCTATGTGGGGAAACCAAATGGGAAGACAGAGACAAGGCCGCAGAGGAAGGCTCAGATCAGGCCATTCGGGAACTTGCTGGCCCCATGAAGGAGTCTGGATTGTACCCCATGGGCAACAGGGAGCCACTGATGGTTTAATCCAGAAGAATGGACTGCAGGGGGACCCTGAGGTACCAGGCAATCACTGCAGAGGGAGAATTATGTTATGCTTGGGCAGGGGGCATGTCCCTGAGGGGGCACTGCTGGAGCGAGGCCCTCCATGACGCTGAAGCCCTCGTGCAACCACACCATCTAGCATGACTCTCACCCACAAGTATGTCCAAACCTCTCCTAAGCTGTGTGTCTTCCTACAGGAATAAACAGTTTATACAGTTCTCCAATAAAACACCAAGAGCTTTTACAAACATCTTTGTCAGTCCCATTTCACATGTGTGAAAACCAAGGCTCAGAGAAATTACGGAGTTTGCTTGAAATCACAGTGTCAGGAAGCTCACCCGAGGCACTCAACTCCAATCTCATTCCTTTCCCACTGCACCTGGCAGGGCGTGAAGACAACTTTCAATGATTGCTACGTGTATCCACTGAGTTCATACCCCAGGGAGGGGCCCCATGTCACCTGTTCTCAGACAGGACAGGAGGGGCAGCTGAGGTTAAACACCTTCTTCCCATTTGACAGATTAGAAACCTGAGGCTTAGAGTCAGTGACTCTCTTGTCCAATGTCATGCAACCACACGGAGAGGGTGGCATTGTGGCCAGAACCTGCCAGGACTCTGTCTGAGGCCACACTGCCTCCCTGGGCGGTGGAACAAGCCCTGCAGGAAGGGGGTGAGGCAGGTGCACCCGAGACCCGAAACCGCCCTTTCCTGGCATTCGAGGCCTTGAGTGTGATGGGGCAGGGGACCACCAAGGGAAGGGGAGTCTCCCCACATCCCAGTCCCACCATTATGTCCCAGTGTCCCACAGTGGGGAAGGGGGGTGGTACACAAAAATCTGCAACTGCTGGAAATGTGGAAGAAGCAGCAAAAAAATGACAGCATCTATGCAAATTGTGGGAAAAGCCTTCACGTTGTTCATTTTACAATGAGTTGAAAAGCACATTTCTGGTTCAGGCAGACAATCAAGAGAAAAAGAAAGTGCTTGCACTGGCTTTCTCCTCCTGCCACAGAGCCATGTTCTCCCAGCAGGCAGGGAGCACTGGGGACACAGGGTCCGGACCACCATGGGATCAGCTCCAGGGTCCTCAGTGTCTTCCCATTTCTTGGCCCCCAATGGGCCATCCTCCTTCAGGCTCCTCCAGAACCCGATGGTTCCCCCCAGAGACCCTCCTGAACATCAGGGCCTGCTCCCCAGAGGAATCCACCCCAAATGGGGTAGCCTGGAGAGAGATGTAGACGCGGATGACCTTGAGCATGTGGAGCTCAGTCAAGGTCAGGCAGGAGCCAGTTTCCAGTCTGGTCTTCTGCTTTTTGGCCAAGAGGCCTGAATGTCTGCTATCCCAGAGGCCAACTCAGTAGGGCCCACCAGATCTTCTTGCGTTTTCAGGGGCTGCTGCCAAGAGTATAAAAATCCCTTCTTCCATTTGCCCTCTGACCCAGGGAAGGAGGAGGAAAAGAGCAGCCCTCCCACCTGAAGCCCTTCCTACAACACCCCGACTCCACCTGTGTCTCCTGCAGCGTGAAGGGAAACTCAGGTAGGGTTATTATTTCTGCCCTGGGATTGGGGAGCATTACTAACCGCTGCAGTGGCAGAGCACAGCCTGGGAGTCAGGAGACCTGGGTTTTCACCTCAGTGCTGCTGCTCACTGGCTGAATGTCCCTGGACAAGGCTCTGCCTCTCTAGGTCTCAGTTTCTCCCTCTGAAAAGTGGAGACATTGTTGAAGGACAGAGATACCACACACGTGGTACACTTGCCACCCCTTGGGACTTCTGCTTCTATAGCAGGCATTGCTAATCATTCACTGAGTCCTGCCTGAGCCCAACAATCCTTCTCAGCAGTATCTGGGGAGGCCTGAGCAGTCCATCACAGTGGGAAATGAGCTGATGTCTGCATGCTGGCCTGGGCACACGTGATCTCCTAGAGCTTGGACAGCTGTTACCATTCTGAGCCCCTTGCTAAGCCTCTGGGACTCCCTATGCCTCTCTATTCCCGGAGGCCTCGGATAAATTAATCCTAACAAATGCCCTTACATCTGCCCCTTCCTCTCCAGGTCCATCCACTCCAGCCATCTTCTAATTGGTCTCACTGTGCCAGTCTCTTCTTGCACCCCAGGGGGAGATCAGCCTCCTATCATTATTACTTTCCTTGTGCAACCCCTCCAGAATCTTGCATGTGTGTGTAACTGTTCGTAGGATATTTTGGCAGCTGGGCATCCAAGCCCTCCCTGATTTGGGGGACGCTCCCACTGTGTGCTGCACTGGTGGGATGCAGTGCCCACCTTCCACCACAGAAGCTGAAGCAGGGGCATGCCTCCTACCCAGGCTCCTCTGATGCCCGGGGAGTGCGGGGGGCACATGACTAGGTTTGGCCAATCAGACCCTCCAGCCCAGAGTGGCCAAGGACTGGGCCCTGAGGAGCTGTCGTGGCGCTGACCCATGTTCCAAGTCTGGTTCTCCGCTGTCCCCACTCCTAGGCCCTTAAATCTGTGAAGCCCCAAATCCTTTTCTGTATAAGAGGGTGATTTCTGTTGAGTCAGCTCCCTTTCCTCTGTCTCATCAGAGCCAGCTTATTTGCTTGGCCTTTGAGGGGCCCACATACCTGTTCCCCCCCAACCCTCTAAACTTATCCTTCAGTGTGCTCAACCTTTGGGGCTCACACTTCTCAAATTGTCAAGAGACAGACTCTCAGGTCCTAATAAAATACTGAAATCTCCCCAAATCCCAATATTTTGAAGAGCACACCTTTTCTTAGACAGCTTCTCACATCTGGAGGAAACACAGAACTTCTTTGCCAGATCATGTGTGTCTTGACTGTCTGTTTGGGAAAATATGGTCCCCATATCAGGGTGCTCCATACTGGCCCACAACAGCCTCACTCCCCTTTCCCTGCCTTCCTTGTGACACCATCCCTAGAAGACCTGTCCCTCTGGGCTTCAGCAAGCTTAACCATCCTTCAAGGGCTGCCCCAACTCCTGCTCCTGCTGAGCTGAGTCCAGCACATCTTGTGAGCTCCCTTCTCCCTCAACTTTTGCCACCCTTTCTCCCTATAACCCACTAGTAGTGACAGTGCTGGCTCTCATTTGCTGAGGGCCTTCCATGTGTCAGACTTGAAACTCAGTATCGTTTCAATTACTCACCACAACTCTATGAAGCACATATCATTGTTTCCACTTTACAGAAGAGGAAGACAAAGCTTAGTGGGATTAATTAACACAGTGGTAAAGCCAGGACTCAAGCCTCAGTCTGTCTGACTTCGAAACTAGAACGTAAGCTACACGAGGGCGATGCTGTGTCTTGTTCTCTGCTGCTGCCCCGTGTCTGAAATCATGCTTAACACATGGTAAACTTGCACTAAATTTTTGTCGAATTAATGATGCCATGAACTGTGGGCCTAATCAGGGTGTCCTGTACAGTTGCATGGGTTGTGCACTGCACATCCATTCACACAGTGTGCAGCCTTCTCTGATGCTCTGTGCCTAACCATGATGTCGCCCTGCTTCTCAATTTAGCACTGTCTTGTATTGTTTGCTTTATTTCATGGGTGTTTGTTGCCTTCTGCAAGAGATTATCAGCACTTTCATCTTAAATGAGATAATCACGGAGGGTTTCCAGCAGAGTGTGGGACATAAATGAAACCTAAGAAGTACAGACATGCTTCTCATGCCCTCTGGCCTCAAACACGATGTCAGTCTATATTCAGGATCAAATGATTCCCTAGCCACACACTGCCAATCGCATAGATGTTGTTTTTGTCAACAGTGGGAGTGGATCACAGGCCACCATCCACACTCTCCCGAGCTGGAACACTCCTCTGCCTCACCTCTTTGGGACATGAACTGAGAGAACCCTCCATCTATCAGGAACATGCAGACTCTGCAGGGGCCCAATGGCCACCATCTTCCAGGCCTAGACACCACCAAGACTCAGCTCTGGGCCAGCACTGCCCACGTGGAAACTGGGATCTCCATGGGATCTATGAGCAGGGCGGGGGAGCTCTGGCTCAAACCCTCAGCCTTGCTCCTTCAGGGACATCTAAGAGCCAGAGTAGTGGCTGCACCACCTCCGAGGCAATGGCTCTCAGACATCAATGGCCTTGAAAATTTCCTTTACATTGCAAGTGAGCAGCCCAATCCTTATATGAGCGATGTCACCCCATCCCAAGCCTTCTCTCGGCTGCATCTGCTAAGGTTGGTTGATCCCCAGGGGCTGGGGTGGAGGGAGAAGGAACATACTGTGCTCCAAACTCCTAGAAGTCGGGGTCTAGCTTTGGCTCTGCTCACACTGATGAGTGACTGAATAAGATCCTTCCTCCCTGGGCTTCAGTGTCCTCATGAGCCAATAAACATAAGCTCCTTGGGCACAGCTCCTTGCAGCAAAAAAGCACTCAATATGTGTCAGTTATTATTTCATCTGCAAAATGCAGGTTAGCTTACCCCCTGCCCTGCACTCTGCACATGCTCCCAGGACCGCATCTTCCCTTCAACTGGGCTTAGTGTCTCACCAACAGTGAGCTCTCCGAAGGCAGGCCGTGTGTCTAACCCATCTTTGCACCCCAGACCTAGCATGGCCCCTTGCACACGTGCTCAAACAGTGTCTGCTAAGCAGAGCTGAAGCATCAGGGCCTTTCTAGCTCTGACAGTCCATGGTGATAAATTGAACCTCCATCCACCTGCTCATCAGACACAGACAAGGACCCCCCACGCTTGGCACTGGCCATCTAGAGATGAGTAAAATGGGACGCTTCCTTTGAACATCATCTCCATGACATTCTGTTTTGGTCACTGCTGTATCCTCAACACCTAGCACAGTGCCAGGCACTTCGTAGACTCTCAGTAAATATTTACGGAACGAATGCATGAGTGAGCAGCAGGTGACATTTCTGGGAAGACCCTCACTCTCCCTCACCAGCACAGAGAGCAGGGGTAGGGACTGGGTCCTATTGGCAAGAAGAGCTGGGCTGCTGGAGGGGGCGGGGAAGTGAACACACCCCCTGGTCCGGCTGCCACCTGGCCTCAAGCCAGATCCATTATCTTTCCAGTGACCTGGAGCTACATTTTCTACTCTAATTCTCAAAGGATAAATGGGACATGTGGCCTGCCCCGTGTGAGCACTGGGGGATGCAGCAGTGAAGGCTGAGGGCTGGGTGCACAGTGCCTGAGTATCTGGGGCTCCCCAGGGGACACAGAGCGGGCAGCTCCTCTGAGCTTGGCCCTGGCTGCCCCACCTGCTGACCCCTGGGACACTCTCAGCTGCTGTATTCTCTCCATTATTGCCCAGTGACCCTGTGGCCACCGGCTGGGGGCTCAGCGTGAGAGGAGGCAGAAGGGGCTCCCATGGGCACAGAAATCAGGGAAGTCCCCATCCTCCAGAGCCCCCACTCTGTGTTGTGGAGCCCTCGGCCATTCTGCTGACTCCTTCTAAGCAGTGCCTGGCATGGGGCACTGCACAATGCTCTTGGCACTTGCCCGAGAAAAGGGGCTCTTGTCAATTATGGAAGGGCAGGGCCAGCCTCCTGGGCCGAGGGTCTTGGCCCAGCAGGCAGGGGGTTTTCACTGAGGCCTGATCTATGCTTGGGAAGGAAAGGAAACCCTCAGCGCAGCCCAGCATCACCTCCTTCCACAGCTGTGGAGAACCTGTGGCCAGCTGAGTCAGAGGATCAGGCAGGATCTGTTCTCAACGGGACAGGAGAGGGGATCTGCCCACCCAGCCACGGGTGAAGGAGAGGGGAAGGGGATGTGGGGGGAGACGTGTCAGGAGAGGGGTGGTGGGAGACACATGGAACAGAGCTGAGCCGAGGTAGAAGAGCCCCTCTGAGCCAGCAGGGATGTTTCATTAACAAGAGGGACAGGGGCTGCCCAGGGTAGGCAACGTCCCAACACAAAGTCACCAAAGCCTATGGCCAGAACAGCTATTTCCTTTCCACCTATAGAGGCTTTGAAGGTCAGCTCCCAAATAAACTTTGCCCATCCAGGCAAATTCCCGAAACCTCCTGGGGTGTGGCCTCACATCCCGCCCTGCCTGGACTTTCCCAGAAAAGCTGCCTCCCAGCCGCCGAAGAATGTGAGAGTGCTAACATGAATAAAGCGCACGTATTTCACAGGGTTTAACCTTTAGCCTAGTAGGGCCACAGCCCTTAGATGAGGACCACAGTCCTTAGGTCAGGCTGTAGCTTAGTAGGATCTCTTAGTAGGACAACAGTCCCTGGCTGTTAGAAGGGCCAAAGCCCTTTAGTCTAGGCTGTAGCATAGTAGGGCCACAGCTTTGTAGTTTTAGCAAGGCCAAAGCCTTGTAGTTTGAGGAATAACCTAACCTTTTAGTATTGCACATAAAAATGCTAAGCTTGGGAAAAAACAGAAAACTTTCACAGGACTAAAAGGTCTCTGGTGTGAATATGAAAATTTTAACACAGCAAAAGGGCTTGCTCTAAGGGCAGATGCCCTTGGTGCAGCTAAACCTAATTATGGGAAAATATGTGTCCTGAAAGCTTCAAGGCTACTCTGCCAATTAGCGCTGGTTCCACATTTCACCTTCAACTGCTTTTCTAAATTTCCTAGGGAACTAACTGTTGCCATAACGATGATCTCATTGGTTCTTTCCTATGTCACATACCTTAGTTTTATGACTCCTTTGATGGTAAATTGCTTAAACTATTTTTAAGTTGCACCTGCTTTAATGAAAATTGTTATGTAGCCAGTTTGTTTATGTTTTCACTATGACTGATTAACCACTTTTGTTCTTTTCTGTAACTTTTGCCCAGATAATAAAAACCAAGAGAAAACCTAGTTTGGGGTCATTTTCCTAGAAATTCCTTCTCTCTTGAAGAAGTCATCTCCTGGGATTTAACCCCTTTGGACCTCTCCTTGCTCAGGAAAAATGGGCTTTCAATAATCCTTTGTGTCTCCGTCTCCGTCACCCTGGGGGAGAGGTGACAAAGAAAATGCTTTCTCTCTGCGCAGAAAGGGGTCCTTGCTCCTCAGCTCCACCCCTGCAGTGTGGCCTCACTTGTGCCATCTGTACCATGGGGCTTTGTGTTGGGGGGCCTCTGAGGTTCTGGCATTTTCTGGTGTGTGGTATTTTCTCAGTCTCAGTGGGGGTGAGCAGCAGTGCACTGTAAACATGGCAATGTGAGGGGTTCAGTGGGAAGTGAGGGCATCTGGGCAGGAGAGGCAGAGGAGCAAGGGGGAGATTCTGACAGATGGCCCAGAGGGGCGGCGGGGGCGCCCGCAGGGCTCCGGGCCTGGTGGGGATCGCAGTCCCGGAGGTGCGGTTAGAAGCACAGATCTTGGGCCACCTCCAGATCTACTGAGTTAAAGCCTCTGGGGAATGAGCATTTGAAACACGCTCTCCGGGTGGTGCCCATGTGCCCACACCAGCACCGAGACAGCAGCAGGCATTCAGGAGCCACTGTTCCAGCAGCCTGAGCACAGCTTGCGAGTCTCATGGGCCCGGATTCAAGTCCTGCTTCTGTGGCTTTCTGGAATCATAGCCCCATTTCACAAAGGAACAGGGACCGTGAACGGAGGTGTCCAGTATTTGGAGGGTTTAGTCAGTGGTGGTTATCCTTGTTATTAAAGCAGACCCCTCACCTTCTGTCACCTCAGTCCTGACAGCTGAGGAAAGTGACCTGCAGCTGGATTGGCCCTAGGAAGTTGAAGCCGAAAAAGGACCAGGAGGAGGAAGAGGAGGTCCTGCTCGAATTTCAGGCCCCTTGGAGTGTTTGTGCAGCTCACCATCACTCCCTAACTATGTCCATCACCCACAGATGCAGAAGCTAGCCCCCATGTCAGCACTACAAGTGTGGCTACCCCCAACACACACACACGCACACACACACGCACGCACGCACACACGCGCACAAGCACACACGCGCGCACAAGCACACACGCACACACACACGCACGCGCACACACGCACGCACGCACACACGCACACGCACGCGCGCACGCACACACACGCGCGCACGCACGCACGCGCGCACAAGCACACACGCACGCACGCGCACACACGCACGCACGCACACGCACGCACGCACACGCACACACGCACAC
>NW_007732247.1:53982-63616 GCF_000696425.1 Galeopterus variegatus | reverse complement strand
CACACACACACGCGCACGCACACACACGCGCGCACAAGCACACACGCACACACACACGCACGCGCGCACAAGCACACACGCACGCACACACGCACACACACGCACGCACGCACACACACACGCACGCATGCACACGCACGCGCACACACGCACACACACACGCGCGCACAAGCACACACGCACACACACACGCACGCGCACGCACGCACACACGCACACGCACACACGCACACGCACGCACGCACTCCCACACGCACGCCCCAAACTGATAGGGTCAGAATGAGCATCTAACTCAAGCTGAGCCAGTCAGATTCCCTGACCACCCTTTACCCTCCCTCACCCCTGTCCCCTTCCCTAATTTATTTCTCATCCTGACGTTATCCACCTTCTATCATACCCTATGAGTCATTTATTATCTGTCTCTTCCGTTAGAGTACAGGCCCCACGAAAGCCAGGATTTTTGTCTGTTTTGTTCACTGTTGGGTCCCTGGTGCTTCCAACAGTGCCTGGCACACAGTAGATGCTCAGGAAAAATCAGTTAAGTAAATAAATTCTCTCTTCCAGGAGATGCAATAATAGCTAACATTTACAGAGCACCTATTACATGTTAGTGTTTTCTAAGCACGTTAAATATGTGTTAACTTGTTATTATCTCCATTTTACAGATGACTTGCCCAAGATCACACAGGGGAGAGGCAGAATTCTAAGCCAAGGTGTCTCACAGGGGCAGGGTGGGTATAGTATTCTATTAATGCCCTTGACTTTATGTTTACAAACACATTTATAAACATCTTTTTTGAGGCTTTCTCATCACCCTTCTGGGGGAAGTATTATTTCCCTAATTTCAGAGATGAGAGAACCGAGGCTCAGAAGGGCTAATGGACTTGCTCGAGGTCACACAGCAAGTAAGCAGCAGAGCTAAAACTAGAACCTAGGACTTCACCTCCAACCTCCCCACGTCTCCAGTTTTTTCCATATACAAGGACAGTCCTCCCCAGTCTGGAAGATGCTGTCCCCATCCTCAGAGGCTTTACTTTCCCTGGGAAGATGGTCTAGAGAAAGGGACAGATCCGAAGTCCCAAGCAGAGGTTGAACTAACTGAGGAAGGGGAATTGATGTGCACTTGTTTCCCCACCGATGAAATCCTCACAAATGACTGATGGCAAAGCAGGAGGCAGCTGCTGGAAGGGGCATTCCAGAGCACAATCGGAAGGGGGGTTCAGGCTGGACTGGAAGTATTTCCGCCATCGTGGCTGCCTTCTTCAGATTACCTTCTGCTCTATTTCCCAATTAAAGTGTGGCTCATGGAGCTGAGAACAATACTGTACTGCCAGCCTGTGGTCTGACCAGCACAGAAGGGAGGGGGAAATTTTACTCCTTTTTTCTTGAAGCTGAGGTCTTGCTGCCTTATAAAAGGATCTCTGACTCTTTGACAAATACCTGAAATTCCACCATGAGGGGTATATTCCTTTGCCACTGCACATATAAACACCACTGAGGAGAGCATAGTGGGAGACGTTATTGGTCATTGCCAACTCATTTTGAATGAGCTTTGGGAACTTTCCTGCAGGCATGTCTGAGGGGAAAGAGCAGGAGGGCACTGATGGAAAGGGTGGAGACGGGGAGATAAGAAAGAGGGCGTGAGGTGCCTGGAGTCAGTGCAAACTCTTCACTTCAGACCTTGCTTGATGAGGTCACTGTGCATCACTGAGTTGGTGTTCTTCATGCTGTGTCTCACAGAGGAGCCCCTACCTGTGAGCCTCTCTGTGGTGGTCAGAGCCCCTGTTCCTCCACTCCACCATCAGCACGAGGCCAGCGCAGGAGGGCACTTGCTGGAGGTCACCCAGTGAGTAAGTGGACGAAAGCTATGCCAGGGCCACCCACAGATTTGTGGACACCCGGGTCAGTGCCCAGTCCCAGCCTGTCAGTTCTGGAGACCATGCTCACAGGAAGGGGCAGTAAGTCCCCTGCAGAGACAGAGGGCGCATGTCAACTACTTGGGGGCATTCACTGGTTTCACTCCCGCGTTACAGACACTGGTGGGACATTCTGATGACCTCACCGGCTTTCATGGCACATCTGTGTAGGGGATATCTCCCACCCACTCTCCCAAAGCCCCCAGCGGGGAAGCTCTCAAACCCCAAACGGTGGCTTCCTATCCAGAAAGCCTTGCCTGGCCAGACCACAGCCTGTGGCCAAGCAGTGAAGCTGTGCTACTGCCCTTGCACCAGCAGAGGGCGGTGGCTGCGCTGCTGTCGGCCGCATCCAGCGCTCTAGACTGCGTGGAGGGGACTTAGCCGACCAGCGCCTCCTAACCTCGGTTCCTGGGACACTGCAGCCAGGGTGTCAACGCTCCCAGTCAAGTGCAGCTCACGACTGCGCCAACTCACTTAGAACATTCTTTATGCTGAAAATCCACCTCCTTGTAAGTTTGGCCATAAGCTGCTCGTGCTAATTCTGGGGCCACAGAAAAAGTCAACCACTTTTTACTTTGCCAGCTCTTGGGAGTTAGTTGGAGTCCGATGGAGTTTGGATGTATTGTCCTAACAGAACTCATGTGGAAATCTGATCCCCCATGTGGCAGTGCTGGGAGCTGTTTGAGTCATGGGAGCAGATCCTTCATGAATAGATTAAAGCTCTCCAGGGTGGGGGTGGGGTGGGGGTCCTGAGTGAGATCTCACTCTATTGTTCCCCTGAGCGCTGGTTGTTAAAAAGACCCTGGCACCTCCCCTCTCTCTCTCTCTCTTGCTTCCTCTCGCCATGTGATCTGCTTGCCCCCGCCGGCTGCCTGCCGCTTTCCACCACGAATAGAAGCAGCCTGGGGCCGGCAGCAGATGCAGCTGTCCCAGAATCGTGAGCCAGACAAACCTCTGCTCTTTATAAGTTACCCAGTTTCAGGTCTTCTGTTACAGCAACACAAAACGGACTAATACAGAGTCCCTTTCCCAGCTGGCCACCCACAGTGCTATGTGACTGGGCTAGACACTTCCCTTCTCTTTATCTCTTATCACCTAGAAGAGGAAGGGATGGATCCCGATAAATTCTGAGGCTTCTAACTCCGACATGCCCCGTTCACAGGCACCACTGTGTAGCTGTGGGTAGAAGAGGGGCGACTGTGCCCCCGTCTCCTGGTTTGGGGTTCTAGTTCACAGTGGCTCCCAGGCACCCGTTTGTCGCCCTCCAAGCTACCGCTTGTTCTTAGACCCTTTCCCTAGGGGCGTGGGTTCTCCTGACTGCTGCGTCCTCATCTCCACCTCCAGCTGAGCTCATCCTCAGCCCAAGCCACCCGACACTTCCACTGAGTGCCATGTGAGGGGCTGCCGAAGGTCACTGAACTCACACCCTGGCTCTCACCCTCCCACCTGGAGTCCCTGGCCACTTGGTGAGGGCGGGGGAGGTCAGGTGCTCAAGGTGGCAGGTCCCTGCCTCATAACTCAGAGGGCCAGTTGGTTGCCTGACTGGCCTCATTCCCTCCTCACCTCTCCCCAGGCCTCTCCATCCTGTCCAGGATTCACCCTGGTCCTCCTGACACCTTTTCTTCTCACTTCCAAAGCTGGGCCACTGCCTCACTTGTGGTTTGTTTTGAGAGTCAAATAGGCTCACTGTCCTTTAACTTTAAAAATTACACAAAGAAGACAACTTGGAAAACACCACACACAGAGAAAGAACATACACACACCCACCCCCAACTCCAAATTACCAAGTTGTTCTATCACTATTATTTTTGGTGTAGTTTTCTCAAGCTGCACTCGGGAACAAGTGGAGTGGGGTCCTTTCACCCCTGTTCACTATGCCTGTGGGCACCCATCATGCTCTCCAGGGCTTCCAAGTTCAGACCAGTCAGAATTTTGTGAGCTGATGCATAGCCCCTCACTGCCCTCAGACACCACTTTTTCCTATGAAGCTTTGACCCTGGGATGGCCCCCTGTCATCCCACCTCCTGGTGTACCCGCCTTTGTGTAGTCAGCCCCCTTCCACCTGTACCAGGGCTGGTCTACGTTACTAATAGAATGTGGCGAGGACTGTGAAAAGACTAGGTTTCTGCCTTGGGCTGTCTTGCCCTCTCTTGGGTCACCTCTCATCGGAGGCAGCTGCCATGAGGGAGGACATTTAGCCTGTGGAAGGGCCCAGGTGGTGAGGAAGTGAGGCCTCCTGCCAACAGCCATGGGAAGGAGCTTAGAAGTGTATGTTCCCCCAGTCGAGCCTTCGGATGACCACCGCCCCAGCCAACAGCTTTAACTGTAATCTCATGTGAGACCTAAGCCAGAATCACTCAGCTAAGTTTTGGGATAATTTGTTACGCAATAGCAGAAAACTAACACAGATATATTTTCCATTTGTTGTGAGGGAGGCAGCACATGCATTACCATCTCAGATTTTGATATGGGAAACTGAGGCACGGAGCAGTTAATCCATGTGGGTGAGGCTTTCACTCACATGTAGGTCCACAGCCAGTGAGGAGTAGACAAGATGCACCAACTTTCCTGGGTCTCAGACTGGGGACACAACCCCTGACATTTCAGAAGGTCCCTCTATGCTTTTTAAAAAAATAGTTAAAAAAATAAAAAATAGGAAAATTGGGAAATATAGATGGGATAACTGTATTGGGATAACTATTATTATGTCCTGGTGAATATCAGCTCCAGTTAATGTCCAATTGCAGAGAGTTGCTGTTTTTCCTGTGTCATTAAGTATTTTTTTGACATCACCATTTTTGTGGCTGCCCTATATTCCATTGTATGGTTATGTTACAACATATATTAAGCAATCTCCTACTTTTGGATCCATAAGTGATTTATAATTTCCAATACTCTAAAAAGGCTGCAGTAAACATTGTAGTTGAATCTCTGCACACATTTGTGAATTTTTAAATTTTATTTTTTTACTTTTTTTGGCGGCCAGCCAGTATGGGGATCCAAACCTTGACCTTGGTGTTATAACACCGTACTCTAACCAGTTGAGTTAACTAGCAAACCTCACATTTGTGAATTTTTTAAAGGATAAATTCCTGTCAGTGAAAATGTTGGGTTAATAGGCATGCACTTAAGGAAAAATGCTTTTGTTATGAATTTTTAAATGCACTTCACAAAAGTTGCACTAATTTGTCCTCCCATCAGCAACTCAAGGGAATGACCATTTCCCTACACCCTTGACCGCACAGGATATTATAACATTTTATTTGCTTATTTTGGGATGAAAATATCTCATTTTCATTTATAAGTCTTAGATGTAGTCAGGTTGATTATGTCTTCATTTGTTTAACAGACATTTGCATTTATTTGCTTGTGAATTTCCTGATTATACAAGGTACTCACTTTTTTTCTAATGGGGTATTTATCTTTTTCTTAAGAATTTATGAGAGCTCTTTGTATATTAGAGAAATTAACTCTCTGTATTAATTCTTCATCACATTTATTGTCCCTTTTCACTTTTGATCCATCTACAAAAACTAATGATTCTAAATAATTCAAAGTGGGCTTCTCAGTTCTGATCCAGTTTTGACCTACTTAGTTATCTATAAACAATGTTTTTATTGGCAGGAAACTGTCGGGGTTTCTTTGTTGAGCCCCCAAACCACCCTCGGAACGATCTCTTCAATAAGTTCAGATTTATTTCTGGAGCTCAGGGATATAAACCATAGCTAACTCAGAGACAGCCTCACCCATTGCTCTCAAAGAAAGTGGGGCCGAAAGCCAGGGGCGGTCACGGGAATGGACTCCTGTTAGGGCTCCTAGTCCTGCCCCCCTCCTGTGTTTATGCAAAGCACTGCAGTTTTCTTTCAGAGAACGCATCCCACCCACTGGGCCAGAAAATCTACCCACTCTTCGTACCCACTTCCCGCATTTGCCCTGGTCAGAGACAGGGTCTGTTACAGTTCCCAGGAGGGAACCTACCCATTTGCAGGCAGGCCAAGGTACTGCAAACACTCAGGTGTGTCCGGAGAGATGAAGCTGGAAGTTTGAGTTCACCCCAGCACACGGTCCAAGAATGAAGATGGGGTGCAGCTGCTCAAGGCCAAGTCCTGTCTCAGGCTTTCTAAGCATTACTGTGTGTATTGCTTCGTTTAGTCAAGTAAGAGAAAACCTTGCGCTTGAACCCCTCCAATGGCTCCCCATCACACCTAGAAGAACGTCCAAACTCCTCAGCGTGGTCTCCAAGCTTCCAGGCAATCTAGCCGGTCGCCTTTTTGCCTTGGGCCTCAGCAAGACACTCTTCTCCGCAGTCTTTACGTGACTGGCTCCCACCCGTTCAAGTTTTCAGAGAGGTCCTTCCCCAGCTGTCTTATCTAATCTATTCCTCTCAAGTCTCTATCACATCACTGAGTGGGTTTTTTTCACAGCACTTACTACTGTGAAATAATCCTAATTACTTGGTCAAAATAATCTTAAGGACTATTTGTTTCCTTGTTTATTGTTTGTCTCCTGACTGGCCCACACAGTCCCTGAGACAGGCGCCTTGTCTGGATAGCTTGTCTTTCTTGTTTGCATGATCCAGAAGGTTCTCTGGTCTCCCATAGCTCCCCGCCCACTCTCTGCCACCCCAGGCCATGTTGCAGACTGCAACTTTAGGCACTCCATGGGGCAGATGACCTGGGCCATCTCGCCAACTGAGGTTCATCATGTGCCAGGTACTCTTGCTAACCTCTTGGCCCATATCACCCCCATTTAATTCTGGTGCTATCACTTTCCAGCTGTGTGACTTTGATTGTTACCTATGATTCCTGTGCCTCTGTTTCCTCATCTGTAAAATAGGGCAGCCCCCATTTCCTGGGTTGCTGTGAGCATTTAGTAAGACAGGATGCGTCAAGGTCTTAGGACAGTCCCAGACCTGTTGTTATGTGCCCAGTGGGTGTGAATGATTACTGTCTTCATTACAACCCTTCCAGGTAGGACTTATTACTTCCAGTTTATAAATAAGAAAACCAAGGCTTTAGTGTCTAGTAGCTCAACTAGAAAGTGGCTGAGAGACAGGATTCTAAGTCCCTGAAGCCCATGATCCTCACTTCCATGTATTCTAAGAGATCTGGTGGAGCCCAGGTGGGGCGGACTTCATCCAGAAAGGGAGGGGAAGACTTGGTGGCTTTTTAAGTAGGGAGGGCCCTGTGGGAGTGAGGGGAGATTAGGGAGGGGCGAGGCTGGGGAGAGGGAAGCCCAGGGCTTGTTTGCCAAGGGCCTCCCTCCAGCAGGGGTTGCACCTGCACTTCCGGCTGACACTGCAGGTCATCTCTGCCTCAAGGAGGAGGAGAGCTGTAATTCACTCCAGGCCACACAGCTAGTTTCTGACAATGCCAGGACTGGACCCAAGCCTGCCTGACTACAAAACTGTGTACTTTCAAACCCAATGCAGTGATTGCAATAGTATAGATTGAAAATGACAGTGCAGAGACCCCCTGTCCACACAGGCTTATGGCAGGCACAAAGCTCCCCTGGCCCCTTCCTTACCCATCTCCCAACATAACACCCCAACCCCCAGCGCCCACATCCCACTTTCCACTGCTCTATCCCAGCTGTCCAGGAAGGGCTCATTGGGGGAGGAGTGAAACACCTTCTCAGGCCACTTCCCTTTCTTTGTCTGGGGCTCTGCCAGGAGGAGTCGAATGGGCAGGAGTAGGAGACAGAGAAAGAAGGAAGAAAGGAAATTCCGAACAGCTGTCAGGAAAGAAAGGGTCTCCTGGAATGCCATCACCCCTTCTCTGGGTCCTGCAGGAGTTCAGAACACTGTGGGGGGTGGGCAAGGCTGACGTCCTTTGCCTGCTCTCATTTGAACATCACCCCACCCACCTCATGTCCTAAATCTGGGCTCCCCCTACTTCTGACACCCAGTGACTCTGTGGGCAAGGCACTAAGCTGCCTGGCACCTTACATTCAGTATTTGTACATCTGAGTATCATCTGGTGACTTTCCACATGCCAGGTCTTGTGCCAGCTATGCAGAATGTTCCCAAGGAATTCTCCCTCTGAAGCCCCTTCCCCACCTCAAACAATTGGAGCATCCAGCATTGCCAAGTATAGTAAGCTGTTAATGGTAGAATCTAGGTGGTGTTCACTGCAAAACCATATTAACTTTGCAGTAAGTTTGAAAATCTTAATAATAAAATGTTGGGGGAAAAAATCTATCTTTCTCAAACCAAAGTTTTTAATGGTAAATATGTGATGTATTGTAATCAAAGTTAGGAACAAGATACCACTGGGATTTAACACTTTCCTAGAGGTATTAGCCAATGCAATTAGAAAAGAAAGAGATACCAGGGGTATAAAAGTTATAAATGAACAGATAAAATTATCACTACTTGCAAATGACAAGACAGTGTCCCTAGAAAACCCACTGAAAAACTGCTATAAGCAATTTGTGAATTTAGTAACATGATGGAATATTAACATACAGAAACCCATGGCTTTCAACTATGCAATCACCATCTAGCAGATACAATGGGAAAAGGGTTCTATATATAATAGAACAAAAAAAGTAAATACATGTAACAAGAGATGCATAAGAGCTATGTGAAGAAAATTTTAACACTACAAACGAACACAAAAGACTAGAAAAAATAAACTATGTTTATAGATAGCTAGACTCAAGATCCTAAGATTGCCATTCTCTTTAATTTATAAATTTAATATAATCCCAATAAAAATACCAATAGGGTTTTTTTTGTATCTATATAAGCAGAATCTAAAATTAAATATTAAAATAAATAAGCAAGAAGAACCAGCTGATGTCTGAGAAAAGATAAGTGGTGACTAGCCCTGTTAATATTGTTGGGGCTTGGAAAATGATATCCCAAAATATGGTCCTTTGGGTCTCTGAGCACTTTGAATTAAAAGACACTGGAAGGCCTTAGAAGCTGCCTTAGAGCCAAGAACTTGCCCTAACCTTCCCTTGACCCCCACCCCCAAGTGCAGGGAGGGGCTCTCTCTGGAATTTCCCTTACCTGACTGGAAAAAAAGCTACTTCCAAAAGAAACACAGTTGTCTTAAGATTACCTCTCTAGGAGTCCCATTAAACAACCAGGAAAGATTAACCACCAGAGAAGAGAAAAGGCTAAAAGTCATCACCACACCAGACAGACTTTTCATCTGTCCTTCCAGGGGCAGCTCTGAGACGAGTTATTCTTTTTTACTACTGTGTATTATTCCACTTTTTGGATCTACCATAATTTCTACTGATAAATGTGTGGATTGTTTCTAGTTTGGGGCTATCATGAATAAAGCTCCTATGAACATTCTTATTCAAGTCTTTTATGTTGGTATGCGTATTTTTCTTGTGTATAAACTTATGAGTGGGATTGCTTGATCATAGGGTAGACATTTGTTGAATAGACACCACCAAGCATTTCTCCAACGTGGGAGTCACACTGCACACTCCCAATAGCAGCATCTGAGAGTTACAGTTGCTCCCCGTTCTCATCGACACTTGCAATTGTCAGTCTTTTTAAATTTTAGCCATTCTGGTGGGTGTACAGTAATAACTCATGGTTTTAATTTGAGTTTTCCTAGTGAGTAATGATGGGCAAAGCATACAAACTATTTACACACAAAAGAAATGCAAATAGATCTTAAACATATAGAAAATTTCAAACTCAGTCTTTTTTTTTTTTTTGTCTTTTTCCGTGTCCAGCAACGGATCGCAACCCC
>NW_007732247.1:36805-53314 GCF_000696425.1 Galeopterus variegatus | reverse complement strand
GGCGGGAGCGCCGCCGTGCTTCCCAAGTGGCGCACTATCCAGTGCGCCACCGGGCCAGCCCTCAAACTCAGTCTTAATAAAAATGCAAATTGAAACTACTATGAGAAAGTAGCTCCTTTTCACAGACTTGTTGCTTATTTGGATAAATGCAATGCCCATTCAAGTCTTGCCCCCCCCACTTTTTTTTGCCCATTTTAAAATTCAGTCATATATTATGGTTACAAGTCCCTTGTCAGATATACGAAATGCAAATATTGCCCCCCTGTCTGTGGCTTCCTTTTTCATTTTCTTAATGGATCTTTTGATGATCAAAGGTTTTTAATTTTGATAAAGTTCAATTTATCAATTGTCTTTGTAGTTATTGCATTCTGTGTCCTGTTAAGAAATCTTTGCCACCACAATGTCAGGAAGAAATTCTTGTCTCTATGTGTGTGTGTGTGTATGTTTCCTGGAAGAAAGCACATAGCTTTTGAACTATTACCTCAACTTCTAAGGATTTGGTCTACAGACATACATGCACACATACGAAACAAGGCAGGTCCACAATTATTCTCTGCAGCACTGTTTGTGATAGTGAAAGGTGGAAACAGTCTAAATGCCCATCAATAGGCAAAATGTGGTTCAACAAATGATGGTACATCCAAGCAATGGGATACTGTTTAGCTGTAAAAATGGACTTTTTCTGTATTTGATGTGGAACGATCTCTAAGATATATAATTACATAAAAAAAAGCAAGATGCAGAGAGGATGATGTAGGTAGTGGGCTCTTTGTGTAAAAAGGTTTTCCAAGTGGTCTTCAAAAAGTTCGTGGAAATATATGTATTATCTTTTAATTCTATTTTTTGTGAACTTTCTGAAGTTCCCTATTAGGTATATATAAAATTTTGGAAAGACACTCAAGAAACTGATAATGCCAGTCGCCTCCTAGTGGAGGAACTGAGTAACTGGAAGCTAGGTGTGAGAGGTAGACTTTTCTCTGTACGTCCTTTGCTTTTGAAGTTTAAACTGTATGACGGTTTTGCCTATCTGAAAATAAGTACTTTTGTATAAGTAGATGCGTTATTTTAAATAGCTAGGATTTTCCCTTCATGGATGTTGGTGGGTAAGGACAGAGCTGGAGCAAAGACGTGAGGGAAACCTGGCTGCAAAGTTCCCTCTGCCTGGGGACAGTGAGAACATGTCACACACCTGTGCCCAGGGTCTCGCCAGGCCTCAGTGCTGCATTGCAACCAGCAGGGGCATTTCAAAGCACTGGGTATAGGCCCTCTCTGGACCAGCCTGCAGCACTGAGTCCACAGGGAAGTACCTACTGCTGTCAGCACTGTGTTGGGGGACTTACTTATCCTGTGCCATTTAAACCTTGTTTCAATCCCAAGGGGCAGGTCTTAGGAATGAGGTCTACTGGAAAGTGGAGGACAGTGACGCTCAGAGAGGTTAAGTAACTTGTCCAAGGTCACAAAAGCATTAAGTAGCCTAGGTGGACGTAGGACTGTATATCCTTTCCTCTCTGGAATTCTATAAGACCAGTGGGAAAAGGAGGTGTGGAAAGAGTTAAGCACCCAAGAGTAAGCCACCTGGCTCTTCCCTGGCTCTTCCTCGGCCAGCCCCTCCCCCTTCCACCCAGGTTGTTGTCTGGCCTTAGCCCCATCCAACACCTCCCCCCCGCCACCCCACTGCCACCGAAGGAAGGAAGGAGGCACAGATGGCAGGCGAGGAGGAGGCCCCCAGCCAGGCTCACCCAGCTGTCGCTTTGGAGAGTCCCATGCATCTCATCATCCTCCTCCTCCTCCTCCCTCGAACAATTGGGAGCAGGCCAGCCCGGCCCCAGCTGTTGCCTCTCCCTGGTCCAGGGCTCCTGCAGACCCAAGCTTCAGGGGACTTCGTCTCCGGGGAGGAGAAACACACACTCCCAGAATGTCAGAGCTGGGAAGACCTCAGAGGACAACAGGGCCAACATCTCATTTTACAGATGGGAAACTAAGGCCCCGAAAGGCAAAGGGACTTGCCCAAGGATACAGAGAACCAGGCAGAGAAGTCAGCTTCCTGACTTGCAGCGAAATTCAGGCTCAGGCCAGTTGAATTGCCCCCTCCCCACCAACCTTCATCTAGAGTACTTCTGCCTGTCCTGATTTTATATGACATTCTCCTCCGGTTATATTTCCAGGGTCTTTAACCTGAATGGGTCCACAGAGCTTCAGGAGGCCTGTGAGTTTGGGTAGAGAAAAACTTTATTTAGGGGGAGGGAGTTTGGGGGATAACTGGGTGGGGGACACGGGGTACAAAAGTAATTTCTGGTAATGGGTATGCTGCCAATATGAATCTGGCCCTCACATCATGGGCACGAGGGGTGACAATTAGCTTTGTATCGCATGAATATTCATAATAAAAAAAATTTTTTTTAAAAACCCAAACTTTATTTATATTTTCACTAGCCTCTAACTGAAATTTCACATTTTCTTTCTGTATAAATGTAGGTAACAAACCCCAATAGAATGAGCTGAACATATGATATTTTCATCAAGAGACATCATAGATATTTTCAGGTCATATCTGCTACTGCTATCTCGAAATATTATTTATGCTCATCACTACTTTGAAATTAGAGTAGTTATTAGGCCTGATCATGTTATTTAATACATTCATATAAAAACACATACTATATTTCACAATTCTGGTATACATTTTGATAATTACATTTCAATATAATTGGGCTTCTATGGGTTAAATGTGTTCCTCAAAGGTTCATGTTTTGGAGACTTAATCTCCATTGTAACAGTGTAAAGAGAGTGGGAAACCCTATTACAGCATCTGAAAGGTGGGGCTTTTAAGAGGTAATCAGGTTGTGAGGACTGTACCCTCATGAATGGATTAACCCATTGCCAGTTTAAGGTTTAATAGGTGGTAAAGGGCATGGTTCTGATGGCTTTAAAAGGAGAGCAAGTGAGAGGTTAGCTCTCTTGCTCAGCGCACTTGCCACGCAATACCCTGCATCATTGTGGAGAAGCACCACCAAGAACCACGAGGACCCTCACCAGATGTGTTCTCTGGACTACAGACTTCTCAACCTCTGAAACTGTAAGCAATAAATTTCATTTTCTTTATAAATCACCCAGTTCCGGGTAGTTTGTTGTGAGCCACAAAAACAGACTAATATAGTGCCCTGGGTAGGGAGGGAGGTCACCAGGGCCCAGCAGGTTGGGGAGGCTTGCCCTGTTCCAGGCACCTTCCAGGCTTTATGTTACACCTCACTGAGGAACGGCCGTGGGGTTGGGACTAGCATTTCTCCCATTTTGCACCTAAGTAGACTGAAGCACACACCATTTAGGTAACTTGCCCAAAGCACCTGGCTAGTAAATGGAGGAATGGGGATGTGAGCCTAGGCCTACTGATGCCATATCCTGCACTCCTAATCACTGGGCATGCTGCCTCCCTGTCTGGGTAGGTGGAAGCTTCTCCTAGGAAGTCCCTAAGATGTTGCTGCTGCTTCTCTCGGTGAGTATAGAGGGTGCGGGGAATAGGATCCTGAAAGTTTTGCTGCCTGGATCAATTGTTTGACAGCTTCTCCTAGGAAGTCCCTAAGATGTTGCTGCTGCTTCTCTCGGTGAGTATAGAGGGTGCGAGGAATAGGATCCTGAAAGTTTTGCTGCCTGGATCAATTGTTTGACACCTGAGGCACTAACTAGCTATGCAACCTTGATCAAGTCTCTTGCCCTCTCTGGGCTTTAGTATCTCCACCTATAAAATGCATAGTTCTAAGCACTGCCACCCTCTGCCTTCTCCCTCCTGTGTTCACCTGACGACCCACTTGAAAACATAGGCACAGGTTGCTTAGCAACTAAAATCAAGATCTTGGCTGAGTCAAATGGAAAGGGGAGAACACAGGCAACGAGTGGTGTGTGATGCAGTTGACAGAGCTGTCTCTTGTTTTAAGAGGCTGTGAATGTGTGACCAATCCTTTTTCCTCCCCTCCCCCACACCAATTAAGGGGACCTTTAAGAGCCTTGGGATGGGGGTGGGGGGCAGAAACATGAGGAAGTTTCCATCCAGAAATGGAAACTGCCCTAAGGACTAAGTCAGGCCTGGAGTTTCTCAGGCCAGGCAAACAGGCAGCCATTGTCCGGACGCTGCCATGAGAAGGGCCAGTGGTAGGGTTCTGGTCAAAGCCTCCAGGCCCCGCTGGCCCCCAGGAAGACGCTATTTCAAACCAGGCCACCTTAGCTCCACTCCCCAAGCCCCTCATGCACCCTGTACCACATTTGTTCCTGGAAGTGCTGGGAGTCATGGACACGGGAGGAGGAAACCTCTAAAGCTACAGGCTCGGACTTGACAGAGTAGGCAAACCTCCACCTGGCCTCTCTTGAGGGGCTTGGGGATGGCTGCCCTGTGTGGACAGATCTCCCTGTGGACTGAAATTCCATTACTGGCAACACATACTTTTGGATCTCAAGAGTTTGGTCTCCTTAAATCTCACCCTAACCATTACCAAACCCAAAATCCCTCAGTAAAGGAAAGCCACTGTCATCAACAACTTAGCTGATGGAATTTTGGACTCTGAGAAGTGGCTGAGTGCAAGGGATTCCAGGGAGGGGGGGTCCGAGGGGCCCAGGCATGTCAAGCAATCTTGGATAGGACACTTCCCCTCTTTGCGACCAGGATTTGCTATGGACACAACAAGGTATTTGGAGTATGTGATCGCTGGGGTCCCCTCTGACTCTGGCACTGTGTCAATGTAAGAATGGAACTGGGGAACCAGGCAGGTGAGCTACGGAGGGGCTGGATTGTGAGGACTCTGCAGCTTCAGGCTGGCTCAGAGCACAGACTCTCAAACTCATGTTCATTTAACCGGCCTGTGCCTCAACCTGAGCCAGCTGGATTCCAGAGAGCCCCTGTCCCAAATTCCTAGCACCCAGTTCCTCCCACCGACCTGGAACTTATTATAGTAACAATAATAATAGAAGCAATACAGCTCGGATTTATCAAGCACTTGCTACATGCCCGGCACTGTGGAAAAACTTTTATATGCCTTATCCCATTTAACCCTGGCAGACAGCTCAACTCCAGATAAGCAGACAGGCTGACTTTGGAGGTGCCCCCCAGGCTCCAAAGTGGGCTCATGCCCCTCCCCAAACTCTCCCACCTCTAGGCACTCAGCCTAGTATAGGCACATCAGTCATGCCGCCTGGAGACCACAAATGACCAGGCTATGGGTGCTTTCCCCCCTAGGCAGGGTGATGGCTCACTGCAGGGATGCTCAGGGACTGTACTAGACAGCAGAGACAGTAGCGGGAAGACCAAAGGCAGGCCTCCCCATTGCTGGCTGCAGGCTGTGAAGCCCACCATAGCTCACGTAGCTATTACAGGGACTCAGTGCACCTGGGAAGGGGAGGTGATGGGCAAAAGTCTTGGCATTGCCATAGCTCCTATTTACGGAGCACTCACTATGTGCTAAGTGCTTTACACAGTACCTTATTTAATCACCATAGCACCCTGAGAAACAAGTGCCATTATTATTTCACAAATAGGGAAACTGAGGCATGGAGAGGTTACCTGCCTAGGGTTTCACAGCTAAGGAACAGAGCTATGATTCCCAAAGGTATGAGAGGCTCCAGGCCTTAGGAGGAAAGTGGGGAGCAGATCAAGCAGACTGGCAAACTGATTTGGAGTCCAGGCTGGTGCCTCTGGGAAAAGGTAGTACCCATGGCCCAAGTTCACAGAGTCCTAGTGGACCAGGCACTATTATTTCCATCCTCACGCTGGCTCTGCAAGGAATGAGAGGAATAGAGCCAGGGAGACACTCAGCTGAGGCCCTGGCCTGAGGCAGAGGGATGGATTCCTTGACCTCCCTGCCACCTACCAGCCAGGCTGCATCCCTGCGCCCTGGACCCCAAATCCAGAGAAAGCCCATCCCACAATCTTGAAATAAATAAGGGAGAGACACTTTCATTTCTGCTGAAGAGCTTGCCTTCACTTTTCTCAAAAATAAGCAGCCATTCTTCCAAAAAAGGAAATAGCACAAAGCAAGGCTGTCAATCTCAGGGCCCAGACAAATGGAATAAAGTTGCAACTTCTCTCTCTCAGAGCACAGTCCTCCCCCTTTCCTGAAGTCACTTTCTGTACATTCAGGCTGTCACAGGCTTTGAGATGCAAATTGCACCAAGAGGAAGGAAGGCAGCTTGAAGAACAAAGAACAATTGAGGAAAGATTTGAAAAATGGATTTGAAAAGGCTCTGAGTTACCCAGAGAGGGGGGACCTCAGTGCACAGGGGAGCAGGGATGAAGATTCGAGACTTTCTTCTGGAGGAGAGAAAGTGTAAGGAGCTCAGTGCTGATAGTGGGGAGTGATGGGAGAGTTACAGAATTCTGGAATGGGAGGGAAGGCTTGGGGTGAGCAAGGCAGTTTGATTTTATTACACTCCTCAGCACTGGGCTGGGCATCTTTTCCCCCTTTCTGTAACATTAGGCTTCAAACATGCTGTGAACCTTGAGGCTAACAGGTCCATCAACTCCTGGATTCAACTCCAGAGTAAGACCAGCAGGGTCAGGCAATACCATTCTAAGAGCTTTAAGGGGAGAAGGCAGCCCCCCTCCATCTGGACAGCCCCTGCAGAGCCACACATTCTCCCTGGGGCCTGGAGGGGAGGAGCTTCCAGGACCAGCAAAGAGAAAACCCCAGCTAGAGAGGATGAGGCACCGTGCCTCTGGGACCTGGCCTCAGGCCAGGCCAGTGCCCCCTTACTGAGTACCTACTGTGAGCCAGCCTCTGTGCAAGCCAGATATGTTTCTCTATCCCCGGGGGCTCTCAGTTCAGGAAACACAGCTAAGTGGATTGCAAACTCCATGCAGACGAGGGCTTGGTCTTGTTTACTGCTGCATCCCCAGTCCAGGAACTCTGACTAACACATAGTAGGTGCTCAGTAAACATTTGTTGGATGGATGGATGGATGGATGGATAGGTGAATTATGAATAGATGGACTAACCACTTAGAAAATAAGGAAACATGTAGAAAGTGCTCTAAAGCTATAGACACGAAATGCCTCTGAATGGGTACTGGGATGGGAAAGGCTTCGTGGAGCTGGCAACATTTGGATGGCTTGAGGGAGGAGAAGCAGCCACTCTTGTATTCCACACAGCACCTACCAGCACACTGGTGAGGACGTATTTGAATAAAATAGGGTTAGAAGGGAATAGAACGTGAGAGCTAAAATGAGCTCTAGAGATCATGTGGTCCATCCCCATCATTTTGCAGAAGAGAAAACTAGGACACAGGAAGGTTAAGTGACTCACCTGAGGTCACAGCACACCTGAGTGGCAAGGCAGAGATTCAAGCAAAGTCTGTCTCCTTCTGGAGCCTGAGCTCTTAGGCACCATCCCGTGCTGCTCTCCTGCTCCAGGGCCCTGCTCTCCTCACTGAGATCCTTGTGGATTTGTGCTACCGTTCCTGCCTCACCCATCTCCACCACCCACCCCCACAGGGCTGGAGAGAACTGCCCAGCCCTGGTTAAGCCTCCCACTCCCATAGACCAGAGATTGGAGGAGAAGCAAGAGGAGGCCACACTGACTGGGGTGGGGAAGGAGACTGCATCACTCCAGCCCTGCAGACCAGGGCAAAATGTTCTGCCACCAGATTGAGGCTGGGCAAGGTTACAGGGACAGGTGCAGAGAATGACTCCCAGCTGGAGACCAAGCCCAGCATCCCAATCCCAGAATTGGGCAGCTCCTTTAGAGTGGAGTTACTAGTTACCTTAATTATATGCAGCTAAATCTGAGCATAAATTAATCAGGATCTAGTCCCCAGAGAAGGCAATAATGCCTGTCATTTTTAACTGCTGGCAAGGAGAACATAAGATGGACATCTTCAGAAGCTCCCCCCACCCAACGTGTACTTGGTTCCTTGGGCAAGACATGGGAATGACCTTCCCAGGGAGCTCCCACCTCCCCAGCCCACCAATGGGACACTCACTGGGATGCTCAGAGACCAGGCCTGATGGTACTAGTGTCCCCATGGCATGGCATGGTGCTGGGGGCCCTGTCCTTGCCTCATGACCAAAGGAATGACATTCTCTTGTCCAGTCCCCTGCTCCAAGACCTGCCCTGCCTCTCCTTGCTGACTAGAATTGTTGCCTCATTCTTCAGAGAGGAAGGTTCCCCAAGATCTGCTGCACTTGTGTGGAGTTTGGAAACATCTGCTCTCCTGGCTTCCAGAGCAGAAGCACACGTGTGGTGTCGGCACATCAGAAGAGCACAATAAAGTATTGACTGAGTTAATGGTCACAGAAATCCTTGAAGACATTCAAATGGCAGTAATAGTAATACAAGGCACATCTATAAAGATGCTTTTCTCTAGCTCTCTGTAAGGTGGGCAGGCATGTGCCTTGGAGAGCCCTGAGTTTCAATTCTGACTGCTATTTGTGTGCTGCACAGTCTTGGAGAAGTTGCTTGACTTCTCTGAGCCTCTGTTTCTTCATCTGTACAATGGGGAGAATTGTACTTTCATCATGAGACTTGAGGTGAGATTCAAAAAGAGCAGGTGTGTTAGACCTTCAAAAT
Source organism: Galeopterus variegatus (assembly GCF_000696425.1). Lineage (NCBI taxonomy): Eukaryota > Metazoa > Chordata > Mammalia > Dermoptera > Cynocephalidae > Galeopterus > Galeopterus variegatus. The sequence continues at coordinate 44,765 of NW_007732247.1, read as the reverse complement.
CTCTTCAGGTGTACAGCCAGGACTGAGAGTGGCTGGGTTACAGGGAGAACCCAGACTCCTGATAGAAAGGCCAGGTTTCTTTCCTTTCTTCCAGGTGCCATTGGGGTAGCAGGTAGAGCAGGTAGGGTTCCAGGTAGCTCTGTTTCCAACCCTGGTCCCCTTGCAGGCTGAATCTGGAGGTGGCAGACAGCCCTGGTGGAGTGCAGCAGGAAAGGGCGGTGCACCTGAGGAGGCCCCAGTGGTTAATCAGGCCGCTGGGCACAGTGCCTGATCTCCGGAATATTCATAAGGCCCCTCCAGCTGTGCCAGGCAATCAGGGTGCTGATTGCTCCCCCATCTGCAGCTTAACATTCCACTCCAGAGAGGCGAGAGCTGGCGGCTGAATGTTAACTAGGGAAAAACAGGCTCTGGCCTTCACAACAGCAGCCTGAACAAGAGCCCAGGGAAGACAAACCTACTCCTTCGAGATCTGCCAGCCAGCAGGAACTTATCTGCTTACCAGCGTCAAGGGCAGAGGAAAGAGTCATGGGCTTAGAAATAAGTGAGCTGGCTTGGGGTCCAGCTCCTGTATGACCAATTGTATGCCTGTCTCTGCAGCCTCAGTTTCCCCAAGTGCAAAATGGGGAGGTTCTACCTAGTTGCTGAGAGGATCAGTTAAGACGGGGTTTGCTGGAACTCGAGAGCACTGTGCAAAGGCAAAGTGTCACTGCTGTTTGTAGTTCTTGTGCACATGGCTTCCTAGCCTGGAGAAACGCTTTTAATCACAAATATTGAAATCTCAAGAATGCTGGCTTTAGGGAAACTGAACACATGGAGAAAAGATCCCTAGATGGTTCTGAGCCTCCTCCAGAGATTTGGGGGTCCTGGGCAAGTGGCCCAAACCCCTCAGAGAAGAGAGAAAGAGATGAGGAGAGACACCTGACAAGAGAGGGAAGAAAACTTCGGAAAAACTTACCAAAGACACCAAAGCAGACAATGTTCTGTGGCCTGTTGGTTGCTGAGGGTGATAATTTAGAGCCTAGAGCCATTTGGTGTAGAGACAAAAGCGTGCCACTGGGGGTTCCCAGCTCATAATTAATGCTTAAAGTGATGATTTGGAGTGGCCAAGAAGTGGCCAAACTCTTTTCTGTGTTTGTTTTTTCTTTGGTGGCTGGTCAATACAAGGATCTAAACCCTTGACCTTGGTGTTATTAGCACAATGCTCTCCTCAGTGAGCTAACTGGCCAGCCCTGTTTTCTGTGTTTGTATTGAATAATATAGAAAACTGTTTTTAGGGAGATTTCTATCAAATTGATGAGAAAAATAACTGGAGCTTAAAATAGCCTTCTTGCTATGGATTGAATGTCCCCCCAAAACTCACTGAAGCTTGACCCCCATTGTAATAGTGTCAAGAGAGTGGGAAAACCAATTATGGTATTTGAAAGACAGGGCCTGATTAGATTGGATTGGAGGACCTTGCCCTAGTGAATGGATGGATCCATTTGTGGAGTAATGGGTGGATGGTTTAATGGGTGGTCACTGGCGTGGCTCTGATGGCTTTATAAGGGGAGCAAGTGGCAGGTTAGCTCTCTTGCTCAGCCCATTCTCACCATGTGATACCCTGGTGGCCACGTCACTCTGTAAAGTTCCCACCAAGAATGAGACCCTCACCAGATGCACCCCCTGGACTGTGGACTTAGCCTCCAAAACCATAAGAAATAAATTCTATTCCTTTATAAATGACTCAGTTTCCTGTATTCTGTTATAAGCAACAGAAAATGGACTAATACACTTCACCTTCCTAGAAAATTGACCAGCATGGAACAGCTCATCTCTACTGCTGCCACATAAATGAGGGGGTTCGGAATTTGGCATTCCCTCTTCTCGCTTCCCTCCTCCCACCAGGCCTGAGTCACATGCCTGCGGGCTCAGCCCTGACCACAAGGGGCAGTAGCCCGACAGCCTTGGCCGAGCAGGAGGGAAACGCCCACGATCGCCCCATTCCTAAGCAACCCTTCTCTGGGGAGCAGGACCCTGCTCCACACAGTCTCAGGTACTGGGTCCTGCCTCAAACTCCCACCCAGTCAGAACACCACCTCCGTCACCGCTGTGTCCTCACTACAGACACTTCAGTTTTGTCTGATTTTTCTATAGCGAGCTCACGTTCATGTGTTACCCTGGGAGAAAACATTTACAGCACACGTAAGGGAGAACCGATGTTCACATACATGAAGAGCTCCATCTGACGGGCAGCACGGCAGGTTAATCGTGTGGACGGGGCTCCTCCCGGTACCCAGGTGAGCACGGTGAATGGAGCCCCTCTCTGTGCTGCATGCAGCCTCTGAAACCTCAGGGCCTCCCTCTTCACATCAACGAATCATTTTTATGGTTTCTTTTCTAAGGTACAAAACATTACATGTTCGTTGTAAAAAATTTAGAAAATATAGCTAATGAAAACGAAGAGAATTGAAGAGCACTCATGATCCCGATACTTGAAGATAACCACTTTTGGCATTTGGTATATTTTCTTTCAGTCTTTTCCAGATAGGTAGATGAATATATAGATTTTTTTTTAATGTGATTAATCATATATTGGCTTTTTTTCACTTAACAGTGTATCATAAATAGTTTTCTTTCATTAAATATGCCTCTGCTCAGTGATTCTCTAAGTGTGATCTGGGAACCCCTGGAGTTCACCAAGATCTTTCCAGAGAGTCTACTGTGTCAAAACTATTTTCATAATAATACGAAGACATTATTTGCCTTTTTACCTTTTTTAGAGGCTGCACAATGTGTGCTATCACAATAGGCTGAATGCAGAAACAGATAGGTGAACCCAGCTGTCTTCTATTAAGCCAGACTAATATTGAAGAAGTTGCAAAAGTGTAAAATAATGCCATTCTTCTCATTCAATTTTTTTTTGTATTGGAAAATAGTTATTTTTCATAAAAATGTTTTTCAAGGAGAACATGAAATGGGTTTATCATTATTTGAAGTGAATTAATAGACACTTAAATTCCTCCATTTTTATTCTGAATATGCTAAATATTGATAGATATAACCCCCATAAACAGAAGCTCTTTAGAGCCCTCAATAATTTTTAAGAGTGTAAAGTAATCCTGAGACGGAACATTTGAGATTGACTGCTCTACATCACCAGTTTTAATGACGGCACTTCTTTTTTTTTTTTTGTCTTTTTGTCTTTTTTTTTTTTTGTGACCAGCAACGGATCGCAACCCTCAGTGTCACGCCCGTACCGGACCGGGACCGGCAACGGGATTGCAACCCTCGGTGTTGCTCCCGCGCCTCGCTCAGCCAGTGAGCGGGAACCGGTCTGCATGTGGGATCCGAACCCTCGGCGGGAGCGCCGCCTCGCTTCCCAAGCGGCACACTGTAGCAGTGCACCACCGGGCCGGCCCTAATGACGGCACTTTTGTGTGAACGTTCCTTAATTTGTTTACCCCTTTCCTTACTGATGGACTCACAGGTTGTTTCCAATTTTTTGCTATTATAAAAATGCTGCAGAAATCATGGAGTACTAAATAAATTAAACAAACAAATAAATAAATAAATAAAAATAATAAGAAAAAGAAATCATGCAGTACTTATGTAAAGTGAAAACTTGGAAGGAAAGAAAACAGAAATCAACTAGTGGTGTGAGCTATACTATCAGTTCATGAAAACGTATCACAGAATGCGAACAAATAAAGTTCAAAAATGTGTATGTTGAGTGTATGTATCTGTTTGTATATATACCACATACTTCTACATAGACAGACTTATATTCTGTAGAGTACTTTCTTTTCTGCTGTCCATAAAGTGTTTACAAAATCCAATCATATTCTAGATCAGAGTTACTGACAGTATAAAATTCTTTGTTATCATTACAGAAACTGAGAGGAAGAGTTTAGAGATGCTTAAAATGTTTATTTTAAATAAAATAAATTTTATTTCTGTTACAAAAAATAAAAAGTTAAGGTTTGTGAAAAAAAACGAGGACTAAAAAATGAGGCAAACTTTTTTTTACACTAAAGTGGAATTGCAGGGCCAGAGGACATGCACCTTTAAATATTAATAGATATTGCCAAGTTGCCTCATTTACGTGTCACCAAGAGTGTATTTGAGCACCTGTGCACTCACACCTTTGGCAACACTGAAGATTATTAGTCTTTTAAATCTTTTCTAATTAGTAGATTAAAAGATATATTTTGTCTTCTGTGAATTTCTTATTCATATCTTTTGTCCATTTTTCTTTTGGGTTCCTTTTCTTACTGATTTTTCTGGAATTCTTTACATATAGTGGATATGAATCTTTGGTCTGTTATATATTGCAAATATTATACTCAAATATGTGGCTTGTCTTTGAATTTTGTATAGGTGTCTCAATGTAGTACAGAAACTTTATTTTTTAAAACATTTATTCTAATCTATTAATCATTTCTTTTATGGTTTTGGGGATCCTTGTCTTGCTCAGGAAGCCTTTCTCATTGCATACTTTTAAAAATGCTCTCCACCCTCCATCCAGATGCAGGCAAGAAACAGAGAACACCGGGGTCATAGGCAGGAGCCAAGGGCGGCATCCTCCTCTGAGAAGCAGGCAAGGAGCACACTGCGAACACCGCTTCCTCACAGGTGGCCCATCACAGCCATTGCCACAGCCACAGCTGCTGTGCAGGTGGCCTGCCAGACACCCAACTGCAGTGACACAAGGAAAGTCACCAGCCAAGACAGGAAAAAGAAGAGGACATCTCTCTCCTCAAAGCCCACTCCAGGGTAATAGAAGAAGCAACTGCTCTACTGCGCCCCTGCTTTATTTCTGATTTTAGTAATTTCTGTCTTCTCTCTTTTTTTCTTGGTCAGTCTAGATAAAGGATTGCAAATTTTGTTGATCTTTTTAAAGAATAAAAAAAAAATATTAAGCAGTCTACAGAGAACCAAAAACTAAATAAATAATGCTCTCCATTTTCATCTAATACCTTACAGTTTTTTTTTTCTTTTTCTTTTTTTAAATGTTTAGATCTTTAGTCTGTCTGGAATTTATATTTGTTATGGTGGGAGACATTGACTGCAGACCCTCGCGAGCCATAAAGTAGAAGAGTGGGGGGTGCCAGCAACGGGTTTGAGCCCTAGTAAGAACCAGCTCACATGTTCCTGGGGACCTGTAGGCCCACTGCAGGTGCATGGAGCTGAGCTAGTCCCCAGAGCAGACAGAAATCTGAGACCACTGGTTAGGGAGGGAAGGCAAGCTACATTTCAAAATCCTTCTAAATGTGATAGAGCTGCTGTGGATCTTTGCAAAATCAACAGCAGAACTGACAACTTTCCCAGGAAAGTATAAAACATCTTTAATATGTTGTGTGGTTCACAAGGAGCTTCAAGCCTATTATCCCACTTGATATCACCATAGCAGATGTAGGCAGAGGAGGATTTATGATCCTAGTTTTACCTTACAGGAAAATAAGGGGCAGAGAGGGTAAGCGACATGTCCAAGGTCACAAGGCTGGCAAGTGGCTGCACCCAGACCTCTTGCCACCAAGCCCACTGCACCACGGACCTCTCTGTGCCTCAGGCTCTGTCCTCAGGGTCACTGCAGCCCCATTTGGTGGAAAGGAGGATCTGGCCCAAGCCTTTTCCAAATCTGTACTCCCCCACTGTGGGTAGGAGAGACTAGAAAAATCCATCCTCCACCACCAGCTGACAGTGAATTTAGGGAACCAAGGCTTCCTTCCACATGCACTTCCTCCCCATGCCAAGCACTTTGATGGAGGGTGGGAGTGGGGATGAGTCAGGCTGGGAAGAGGGAACTCAGCCATAAATAAGCGGGACTGACAGCGAGCACTTTCCCTGAGGCGCATGACCTCCCATGGGCCTGCGGGGACTCTGCCTGAATGGCTACAGCTTAAAAATTCATGACTAGGCCTTCTTTGTAGATTTAATCTGCTATATTCACATAAACAACCATAGAAGGTAGAAAATCTTTAGATAGGAGGTGGGGAATAAAGGAGAAGGCAAATTATTTATATTCTCTTAGTGAAGAGCAATTTTTTTTTAATGAGTATGACATTTTTGCAGATGCCCAATGTACCAAGGCTGGGTCTTCATGCCTTCCAGCTCCAAACCAAAAGGACATGCAGGACACAGAATTGTAGAGCTGGACCTGGTCTTGGAGATCAGTGTATTCCAGTCCCTCAGGTAATGAAACCCCATGTACACCAAAGAAAGTGACTTGTCCACGTGCACACCTTTGGGCAAGCTCTGGAGAGATCTCAGGTCTCCTTGATCATTGGCCTACACTAGTTCTGTTGGATCGCAGGTGAGCCCTAGGGATGGCACAGCCCTGGACACTTGATGAGGAAGTAAAATGTGGCTGGAGGGAATTCAGAGAGAAATAGGGGCAACAGCCCAGTGGTGACCAAGGAGGGATCCTCTGTGCCCTGGAGCTGTACCTGGGGCGAGGGAGATATGGGGCCACCCACCTGCTCCAAGGGGATGATGAGGAAGGAGCCACCTCCTGCACTCTCAGTGACGATGGCCAGGAAGCGGGCGTTGACAGCACAGAAGTGGTTGTCATGCACATTCTTGGTGATGGGGATGCCATCAAAGCAATGCTCTCGGTTGGCCACCTTCCCATAGACATTCCGGAACTTGGAGCTGCGGTATTGCGGACGCCAGGACATCTGTAAGGGGTCAGGAGAGACAAGGGTCAGGCTGATCACTGCTTCATGAAAGGCCCGGGCTGGGTACCAGGGGAGGGAAGCTGCTCTTTGGGGATGCAGGAAGTGAGCGAGTCCTAGGAAGGAAACAGAGATGAAAGTGGCCTCCAAGAATGCAGGGTCCACTACGTGCCCAGCCCCGTGCTAGAGGACTTCCTCTTTTAATAAAGTTCTACAAGAGCAAATACTGGCATAGGGCATTCACATATTTCCTGCTTTGGGTACACATGTCCATCCCACCTTCCAGAAGAGTTGTAGGGTCCTTCCACTACCAAGGAATGTGTCGTGTGATAGAGCAAACCAACACCATGGATAAACTCCTCTAAGTTGTGTCCAAATCGTGCTCTATTCAGTACTGGCAGTGTAGACCAAGGAGGCTGGGTGTCCACAAAGATTGAGAACAATGCCCATAGCGGCTGGGGGGTGGTATTGGGGTGTGTGTTTGGGGGTGTGTCCCATGATGCCTAAGGAGGCAAACCACCATCCATTATCATCCCATCTGTCTGCCTCTGATTCTCTCGAGTCTCTAGTCCACAAACACACCCTCAGAAATCTCTTAGTCCTATAGATCATCGTCATCTCCATCACCACCACCACCATCAGCAGCAGGAGCAGCACAGAGAGTTTAAGCAACTTGTTTAAGGCCACACAGCTGAGTAGGGCCATGAACACAGATCTCCTGACTGGAAATCTGAGACTCTTTCCTATACCAGACTGCCCTCTGGAGCAGAGTTTCTCAAAGTGTGGCCCATGGATCACCTGCATCAAAATCGTCTGGGGTGGGGGAGGTCTCTGAGCCTCCTATGTCATTTATTAGAAATGCTGATTCCCGGTTCTCAGTCCAGAATTACTGAAGCCAGTATTTGGGGTATGGGGCCCAGAAATCAGCATTTTAATTCAGTTTCTTGCCCACCTGCTCTGTGAAATGAATATGCTTCTGGCCCTGCAGACTTTGCCCTATTGATCCTGTTCTCTTCCAACAGAATCTCCTGATGTGCCTTGAGTCTCCCACCCAGCTCAGGACAGAAGGGGGCAAGCTAATTTCTTCACCGAAATTTCCCAGGGGAAGAAAAACAAACAAAAAAAACCCAAAAGGAAACACCACCACAGAATCAGGAAACCAACTCTGGGAATTTGGCTGAAAACAAAACTGCATTTGATTTAAATAAAGCCAGGAGCTCGGGCCGGCCCAGTGGCGCACTGCGCTAGTGCGCCTCTTGGGAAGTGCGGCGGCACTCCCACCGAGGGTTCGGATCCCACATACAGAC
>NW_007732247.1:35382-35620 GCF_000696425.1 Galeopterus variegatus | reverse complement strand
GAAAACTCATGCAGAAATCTGATCCCCAATGTGACAGTGTTGGAAGCTGTTTGAGTCATGGGGTAGATCCCTCATGAATGGATTAATGCTCTCCTTAGGTGGGTGGATTAAGGAGTGAGTTCTCATTCTATTAGTTCCTGTGCGAGAGCTGGTTGTTTAAAAGACCCTGGCACCTCCTCTCTCTCTCTTGCTTCCTCTTGCCATGTGATCTGCTTGTACCCACCAGCTGTCTGCCGCT
>NW_007732247.1:27550-34600 GCF_000696425.1 Galeopterus variegatus | reverse complement strand
CATGCATTTCCTACATCAGCACATCGCCATTATCACATCTAAGAAAATTGACAATTCCTCAATACCATCTAATATCCAGTCCATAATGAAATTCCCCCAAAATGTCTTTTACAGCTATTTTATCTTTTGAGCTAGCATTCAAGGAAAGATTCATGTGTTGCATTTGGCTGTGATCTCTCTTTCACCTCCTCCCACCACCAATATATATATATATATATTTTTTAATGGTGTTAACTTTTTGAAGACATCAGGTCAGTTGTCTTATCAAATTGCCTCATGGCATCACCAAAGTTGTTCTTGTATCCTCTGTAAGCTTTAGGAGTTCGGTCTAAAACCTTGATTGAATTAAGGCTGAAACATCTCCCTTATTAATCTCTTGGCTTTGGGCAGGGGATTGGTGAGAAAGGAGAAAAGGGCCTAGGAAATGTGTGAGCACGCAACTGGTCTGGCTGGTGACAGTGAGGCTGGCCAGAGCCAAGGGTTGTTCTGGAGGGTAGTAGACAGAGGCTGAAGGCCTGGGAGGCCAGCTCAGGCACCAGCCACACTGTGGGCCAAAGCCTGGCATCCGCAAGCCCTGGAGGTCTGACCTTTCCACCCTCCATTGCTAACAGGCTGAGCTCATTCTGAGGTCAGATGCATGGTGCGCAGGCAGGAATAGAACACACTCCTCCCTGTTCTGCCAGAGGGAGGAGGCCACACTGCCCAGACAAAAGGAAATCAGTGGGAGCAACCAAGAGGTGCCCTGAAAATCTGGCCCTTTGCCCTTCATCCCCAAAGCCTCGCCCAGATCTCGGAAAATTCCCCCCAGCTGCTTCTACGGAGGGTGGGACCCATGCTTTTTCTCTGAACTTTTCAGGACCAGTGAGCACAAGATTGGGACACATTTGAGCTCAAAGAAGCTGCCTGGATAGGTAGTGAGTTTCCCGTCCCTGCAGGAATTCAAGATGTAGGTGTATGACAACGGATGGAACTAGATGGCCTTCCAGCCCGAAATGAAAGAGTTCCTCTACTTTATTAAAGATATTATGTTGCAACAGAGAGGCGTTTTGGAGTCAGACTACTGTCCTGGTTCTGCCACCCTGGCTGGGGACCTTCCTCCTCTGTTAATTCCTCCCTCCCAGCTGGGGTGCTGTGACCCTGAATGACAACAAGTTCTCCTGCGGTAACTGCCACCTCCTCCTGGGGCCCCCCGCAGAGCTAATTAGTGCTTGGCTGCTTATCTTAAGCTTTAGGTATGTATGTTTTCTCTCTCCAGTTACTAGATTGTAAATTCCCAGATCATCCAGCTCCTTCCGACCCCTGCACAGCCCCACCCCACCCCATCCTGTGCAGCAGGAGCCTCATGATGACCCTGGTGGAATAATTTCCCAGTATGGGAGGAGGGCAACAGCCAAGGTCGGGCACAAGGGGGTGCCTCTTTCAGGAATTTCGTCCAGGGCTGTGACTTCACCTTGCTGAGGTCTGGAGTTTCAGTTTCAGGCTGATATTCCGCCCCTACCTGCAGGATGAGGGTCTGGTCTTCACCCTCCCCCATGAACTCTTCTGGGTCCAGGCCCTTCCTCTGCTTTGTTCTTCCTTCTGGTCCTGCCACCCCATTCCCTCCTTGTCACCAGGATGCCCAAGGCCTCTGACCCCAGTGATGGTCTCACGCTGGGGCCTCAGGAGTCCCTTGGTGTTGACAGCACAGTATGGACAAGGGACCAGTGCCTGCAGAACCACCCCAAAAGCCTACCCACAGCCACAACCCTCTCCAGATACCACATTATTCGGCCCCCCAGCTGCCCAGTGGGCAGATATTACAATCCCATTTACAGTACACAAGGGGTCTTCTAAAAATTCATGGGTAGATTAGTATTACCTTTTAATTCCATTTTTCCACAAACTTGTTGAAGTACATATATAACACCACATATATACATTATATATTATACATATATAATATATATGTGACCAATTGGAGGCTCCGAGAGGTTAAGAAACTTGCTCAAAGTCACAGACTATCAAAGTGGTGGAGCCAAGACTTCAGCCAAGAACTACTGACTCTTAGGCTGCTGTTCTTTCCAATATAATACACATCTTTTCCTCCTTCAGCCTCTCCACTGAAACTATCACCCCTCCCCACTTGCTCCATAAATACAGGGTGCTACACAAAAGTGTAAAGAAATTATATAGTAGACAGGATCTGGGGAGTCAGAAGTAATCCAACAGTTTCTATCTTGGCTCTCTCACACACTTGCTAGCTGTGTGACTTTAGACTAGTTGCTCAACCTCTCTGAGCGTCAGTTTCTTTATCTATGAAATGGGAATAATGTCACCCAGCTCACTGGATACAATGAAGTGATCAAATGCAAAGGGCCTGGCAAGGTGTCTGGCCCAGAATGAGTGCTTACCAAACACTGGTTCTACCCTCCTCCTTCTCCTGTAAGGTAGAGTCTCTGGCCTCAAAGAATCAAGTGTTTACTTGGGGAGGCCAGGCTCTGCCAGGAGGAGAGGGCTGAGTTGGGCTGGACTGAGAGTCAGGAGGAGGGAGGCAGAAGCTCTGGCCTCCAGATGTGCACAGCTGCTGGGCCTGCTCCCTGGCAGCCTCTCCCTGGGCCCAGGGCCATCCTGGTCTCCTTCTGAGAGGGGAGGGCCCAGAAGGAAGAAGAATTCATCTCACAGCTGAGTGGCCCTTATAGCCTCCCAAGAAATGGAGGCCAGCTTTTTTTCTCCTCTGAGATAATCACTATATAGACTCCACATGGAAGCAAATTGTATCCTGTCCTTGGAGCTCAAAAATGACTTACTATGGCCAGCAGGTGCATTTTCTAGATGACAATGACTGAAATTTAGTCTTTTAAGTGGAACACAAAAATGTCAGAGGGCTGTTTTTTTTCTTGACTCTGGCTCAGGTGAAGGGGAGCTTGTGGCTATATCCACATCAAAGGGCTGGGGAGAAAGCCCCCTGGGGGAGAACTGTGCAGTGGGGGAGCCCCGGAGATCTCCGGATCTGCCCTGGCGGCTGCTGGGCACTTTTTACCACAGGGCAGCCCATCAGGATATATGCAAGAACCACTCCCTGTCCATGCACTATCAGAGAAAGACTGGCATTTTCTGTTTTGTTTGGTCACTAGCTGTGAACTGGGACAGCCACCTCCCTTCTCCAGGCTCAGCATCCTTTTCCATGAAATGTGATGCACCTAGGCCCTGGAATCTGGATGAGGATGGAATGTGGGCACTCAGGGAAAGGGCCTTCACAAATGGCGTGGCACTGCCGTGAACAGAAGATACTGCTCTCAATAGCTCCGTCTAGTTCGCCCACAGCATTTAGGGTCTGTGAGCGGGAGCTGGTCACATAGTCCTCGTCCATCTCTGAGCTAGCTCTGCTTTCCTGAGCCCAGGAAAGCTGGACACACAGGAGGGACACAGTGAATGTTTCCAAACTGGAGGGAGCAGAAGTGAATCAGCCTGAGCCCTGAGAAGCTGGCCAGGCTGGGAGTAATTCCTAGTGGACACTAAGCTTCAATTTCCTCCTCTGTAAAAGGAAGGGGTACAGTCTTTTTCTTTTTCACAGAAGAGCCCTTTCTTTAAATAAAATATTACTCAGAACTCCAAAATGTAAAACAGACAAAATGAGAGTTGTTTCCACCCAAACTGAGAAGGAAGCTCTTCAAGCAGGGGCTCTTGGGCTGCACTGCAGAACCCTGAGGGTTCACAGAACCCAATTTGAGAAACGGTATTCCAGCTGGCTCAGCCACTAACTCACTGGGGGCCGTCAGGCAGACCCCTTCCTCTGTCTCCTACAGGTGGTATTTGGCCAGATGACCACAACCTAGCTCTGCCATTTCATGATCTAGCCCACGATGCTCCTGGCTTCTCACTGGCTTCCCAGACTTCTGAGAAGGTGGAGCCATTTCAAAAATTTCTAGCATGGACAAGATGGACCACACATTTTTCTCTGTTAAACCCTCTGAGATTGCTGAGTCCATTAGGTTTGGGCCTCCAGGGACCCTGGGGGTCCCTTGAGGGTCTGCTTTTGAGTTCTCTGCATCCTATAGCACAGCCAATTTCTGCAGAGGTGCAGGGGAGGCTGACCCAGTGACCCCATCCCACCTTCAGGGCAGAGCACAGCAGTAGTGTGAGCGTGGGCTCTGCAACCAGGTGACCTACATTCAAATCCCACTTCCTCCAGGTCAACCCTGGGCTAGTCACCCAACCTCTCTGAACACAGATAAAGGAGACAGTTCCTTTTTCTGTAACATGATGTTCTTGTGAGGACACTCTTCCTCCTCCTTAGAGTGCTCCCCATGTACTCACACGCCTTTTTTGCCTGAGACCTTCCCCATAGGCCCTAAATTAGCAAGTGTCACTATGAGCTAGGCTACCTGTTTTACTGATCTGGTTTTCTTCCACCAGCATGTCAGCTCTAGAAGGGCAGGGATTTCTGTCTCTTTTGCTCACTGCTATATCTGCAGTGCCCAAAACAGTGCTTGGTGCAAGGTAAACACTTGCCAGTGGGTCTAGGACAGTACTGTGCTAGTAAAGTTTAACAACCCTGAGGGAGGAGAGAGCCCTGGTTTGTAGTGTTTGCCAAGTTATAGTGGTATAACTACTCCCACCATGACAAATTTCAAGGTACCAACATGACATAACATTGAGTGTGTAGTCAGGCTAGAGTTAAACAGTAATGGTAATAAGATGGCAGAAAAGGAGGTGGAGAACTCAGAGACAGACAGATGGACAGTGGGTGGCTGCATGAACTGTGTAGTTTTTGCCACTTCCCTCAGTATAGCATCTCCCAACCCCCTGGCCTGGTCATTCCCAAAGCTGGCTAGGCATCAGAATCATCTGAGGAGCATGCTATGAGGGCACAAATCTGTGGACAGCAATGTTTGAGGATCTGCCCTTGCCTATGCACTTAAGAGCAGGCTAAAGCTGCACCATCCCACAGTGTAGCCACTAGCCACATATGGCCATTTAAAACTAGACTAACTGAAATTAAATCAAATAAAAATGCAGTTCCTCAGTTAGACTAACCACATCTCAAGTGCTCAACAGCCACATTTGGCTAGTGGCTCCCATACTGGACAGCACAGATTATACAGCACTTCCATCATTGCAGAGGGTTCTATTGGACAGCACTCATAGAACATCAACTAGCCCCAAAAGTCACATCATCCTTTAAGAAAGGAGGCCAACCTGAACCTCCACACCTGGCAGTTCCTGTGTGAGATGTACAGGGGCGTGATCTGGAGTTAGCCCACTGAATTTCTCCCCACCCGTAGCGAACACAGAATTCCTGGGTTCCAGGCCAGCTTTCCTACCAACTCACAGGACCTCTTCTTCTCAATCCCTCAATCTTCTCAACCATGAAATGGAAATTCCTCCCTTCTGCCCGGCTCCGTCCTGCCTGCCTCAAGCTATCAGGGAATGGATCAGTGGAGTGGGGATGGGCGTGGTTGAGATGGTGCAGACGGGAGGACACAGATCCATCCGGCACCGATGCTGTGCTCTCCCCATCACCCAGCAAAAGTCCAGCCAGACACGAAGCCTATTCCTGGGCCAGCCTTCTCCCTGGGACCCCCGTAACCTTTCCTGCTCTACTGAACAGGCTGGGTACAGGAGGAGAGGCTGTGGCCTCCTCTGGCTCAATCTCCTGGAGAGAGCTTCCCACCTCCCCCAAGAGGGCCCCGAGCTGGGAAGTCTTTCCTGAAGCCCCAGATTCTGTGCTGTGACCCGCTTGCTTCTGGCTCACCACACTAATAAAAACAGCCAACATGTATTAACCTAAGCACTATGAGCTAAACATTTTACATTCATTATATCCAGTAATCCTTACAATAACCCCAAGAAATAGAAACAATTACTATCCCCATTTCCAGATGTAACTGGGATTGTCCAAAGTCACTTAAGTGGAGGAGCTGGGCTTTGAACTCAGATCTGACACCAGGGACTCGACTTGTCCATTCCCCAACTACGCTGGATGTTACTGGGGGCAGGGACTGCTTATTTCCCAGGGCTTAGCATTGTGCCTACATAGTACGGATGAATGTTACTAAACAAGTGAGTGAAGGAAGAGGAGGCCAGGGGAAAGGAAGAGGGACCCTAACTCCTCCCCTTAAAGCCTTCAAAAGTCCTCTTCGGTGCTCCCAGATTACAAAGCTTGTGCATCCCCAAACCACAGGACCAGGTTCCAACACATCCGTCCTGGGCAGAGAGCCGGAAAAAGGAAATGTCTGCCCCCCTCTGGGCCCAACTTTTCCTCCATGTGGTCCTGAAACAAAAAGGAATTCAGGGAACCATAGTCTGCCAGAGCAGAAAAGGACCCGTGGGTCCACTAAAATCCAACCTCTTGTTTTATAAACAGCCCCAGAAAGGGGAAGTGACTTGTCCAAGGTCACACAGCAAGGTCACCTGATGACTGGTCTACACTGCAAGCTCCCTGTCCCGGGGGTGGTAGGATCTGGTGCTGCCAACTCTCCCCTGCAGGCAGACCCTGTGGGAGTGTCTAAGTGGGCGGTGGGTGACAGAGCAGCACCCAGGCCCCAGCCAGGGAAGCACCCACACCCTCCACTGGGGCTCTGAGTTCTGTGTTCCTCTGGCCAGGCAGAGAGGGGCGGTGGAGCTCAAAGCACAGGACCAACAGATGGTTTCTATTTGTGGCCACCAAGCCTGGTCTGTGCCAGACTCCAGGCCTATTTTGAGGAATTGAGGGCTCCACTTTCTCAGAGATGGCCTCCAGCTCACACCCCCTTTATCCACAGTCTGGCAGGAGAGCAAATGGGTGATCCGATGCTGGTGGGCCGGGAGGTGAAGGGAGTAAACCCTAAAAAATGAGGCCAGTGTGGATGGTCTGCAAGCTTAAGCTCCAGAGAAGGGGTCCTCTGAGTGTGAGCCCCAGGCCGCCAGCCTCAGACTCACCTGAGGTGCAGGTAGGAACGCAGCCTCCAGGCCCCACTTCGGGCCTGCAGAATCACGCCCTCTGGGAGTGGGTCAGGAAAGCTTCATTTTAACCAAGCCCCCCAGGAGAATTCCTGTTTGAGATTTTTGCTATTCAGTGTACTGTCTGTG
>NW_007732247.1:20289-26219 GCF_000696425.1 Galeopterus variegatus | reverse complement strand
TCTACTTCTTTGACCCTCCTTTGTGGCTCCCTGACCTCCTTGTAGGTGAGGCTGAGCAGCTCTTTTAAAAAGGCCGAGGGTAAAGGCCAAGCTGGGGAGACGCCAGGCCCAGCTGACATCACAGAGGCTCCTCACCTGGGAAGTGCCCTCCTGGCTCTCAGGATGATTTGGGATCCCATGTTCAGGGCACCTGGCCTGGACCTGGCACATGGTGGGCGCCCTCAATGCAGGGGTCCTCTCCTCTGAGGTATCCCATCAGCAGGCAAACCCAAGCCAGGACACTGCAGGGTTCACATATTTACAGTCCTGTAGACCTCACATGGGTTGATGGTGCTTCCTGTCAATGAAGCCTCCTAAACCAATGTGCCAAGTGTGTGTGTCAGGGAAGGGAAAATCTGAGCTGCCCACTCTCAGACTTCCTCAGGGAAGGCTACAGCCTTCCCTCCGGCCCCAGGGTTCTGCAGAGGAGGCCTACTTGTTGGTCCCTATAGCCAGGGGACCCTCATACCACCCACCTCACAGACCAAGACCTTTCTCCCTGTCGCCTGGCGGGGCAGAAAATGATGATCTGATAAACTGTCCCTGGGGGTGTGGTAACACAGCTTGGGCTCTCCCCTTCCCAAGAGATTATTTAAATTACAACCAGGGAAGGGCAGACAAGAGAGAGATGGTCCACTGGTTACACTGTAGAATCTCTGTTAGTGCCCAAAATGAGAAAGGAAAAGTTGAAATGATTTACATTACTGCTAATCATCTTGGGTATAAAAGAGGGGAGCTCATCAACTTACCCACAGAGATGCCAGGCCACATGCACAGAGCTTAGCTGGGGACACACTCTTTGCACTGTCCATCCACACTCTCCCCAATGGGTGGGTGTGTGTGTGTGTGTGTGTGTGTGTGTGTGTGTGTGTGTGTGTGTCCGCGCGCGCACCTTTGGAAACAATTCATGGGGCCTCACCAGCTGAAGGTATATAAACTAGAGTAGGGATTGTTTGATTAAACTTAATGTTACTGAGAAAATAAAAGGGTTTTTGTTTGAAAACCCCTCTGATGACTGTCTCCTGATGTTCTCCACCTCTCACTCGCTGCCTTACAGAAAGAATCTACCAGTTAACTTAGGACCCAGCAAGGAAAGGGGAGTTCTCCTGGATCTTCAGCCAACGATTTCCCAACAGCCTCTGTTCCCCAAATTCACAAGGGACGCAGTCCCTTTCTGGGGAGCATGCTGCATCCTACGTGAGCCTCCAGCCCAGGCTCTGCTCAGCAGGGCCCACACACACAGTGGTGACGGCCACACCGATCAGCTCCTGCCCATGAAGCATTTAAATGTGAGAGACATTGAGCCAGTGGTTGGGGCAGAGGCAGAGGCCAGAAGCTGAGACAAGGGGAACAGAGAGGAGGCCAGAGAGAAATGTAAAGGGGATTATTTTAATTTTTTAAATACAGTAGTCACTTTACTCTTTTGCATTTACTAGTTGTGACCTTCCCTCTCTTTCTCTAAATGGCATCCATTTACCCAGAGAGGATTAACAGTTAAAGTAGGATTCAAAAAAATTCAGGTTCTGACATCCACAATAGGATTTTGCAGCAACACAGTAGCCTTAAGAGCCAGACTTGTTGAGAGGGGGCTTTTCTCCACTCGCGTCTCCCCGTGCTGGCCTCATGGAGAGTCAGACACCAGGGGAGGGAGAGCCGGCCCCTCACAGCCTGGAGGACTGTGGGAAGGAGACGGGAAACAGAGACAGGAAGCGAGAGTTCCGAAGCGAGCCCCTATTTCCTGTACTTTCAGCTACAATCTCAGGGGGAAATGTGCTGGGTACATTGAGGGTGGTCTGAGAATATAAGAGCTCTCTTCAGCTTCCTGGTTGGGATTCCAGAAGGAGAGAGAACACTGTCAGAACAGTGGGCCAAATAAAAGATGGCTTCTCAGAATTAAGATGGCCACGGGGCACGGCTGGAGAGGGCCTGGTGTGCACTCCTGGGCCTCCTTCAGCCCTTAGCTCTGGGGAGAACCCAGCATCCCTGCACAACCCTGAGGACAGACGTGGAAGGTCTGAGAGCCACAGGCCACCAAGAGGTTGCCATGGTGAGGGGGCATCAGAGGCTGTGGGAGACCGACAGTCTAGGCCTGGGGCAGGATGGCTAGTGGGACTTGGGTTCAGCCATCTTCAAGGACAGCAAAGGCCCAACTGAGGATGGACACCACCATCAGAGCCAGGGACAAAGTGGACCATGAGTTTGCCAGCTGCAGACTTCAAAGAATGCCCAGGACAGGCCAGCCACCCCTCAGTGGACTTCAGCCAGGACAAGTTTAAGGACCAGTATGGAGCCAGAGATCCCCTTTCCCCGCAACACCCGAGGTCACATAAGCCCCAGCTATCTGTATCCCCAGATGCCAGAAGGGGAGGGGAGCCCTGAAAGATGAGTCCTTTGGAGTCATTGAAGCAAAAGCCAAATTACCCCCAAGAGTCTGGGTCTTTACATCACAAATGACTGAATCAGACAGACTCCGCTGGACTGGGCTGAATGAGATCAGACCAGCTTCGAAGAAAAGAAAGAATCTGTTATCTCCTTTGCACATCCCAGTTGTCAGGGCCACCACATAAGGACATGAAATCTGTGGACTATGTGAACTGTGCCCCTGGTGTTATGCTGCAGGAAGGAGTAAAGCACTCACGTCACCATCCCAGAGGCCCAGCTTGAGCAGACCAGGGGGATCTGAGCACCTTCTAGCTCTTCATGTCACTCTAGGCATCTTATGCCTGAGAGCCTGGGAGGTCTGGCTGCCAGTCACTCCCTTGCCCCTCTCAGCTCCCCATTACTAAAGATCGACAGAGAGCGTCTATTTCTACCAACCGACAGAGAGCCCAGCAATGCTGAGAGATGACACATGGCCTTTCCTGGCAGCCACCCTGAGCCATTCCAGCAGCCTGCCTACACCAGCCAGGGGAAGCATCTCATCCCTGGCAGCTCAAGAGGAATGGGTCTCCTTGCCCAGGTGTGTCAGCACTTCCCCCAGGGTGGTGCTGGTGTCAAGAGGTCAGTGAATTGGCCCGCTGGATCCCTGACCACCCTGTCCCTGGTCTCATCCCTGGCAGCTCAAGAGGAATGGGTCTCCTTGCCCAGGTGTGTCAGCACTTCCCCCAGTGTGGTGCTGGTGTCAAGAGGTCAGTGAATTGGCCCGCTGGATCCCTGACCACCCTGTCCCTGGAGACCTACCCTCCCCCAAGCACCTGCAGCATTGCCTGGCTGTCACCCCACCCCCACCTGCCACTTGGCATATACTTACTTCATGGTCTGACTGGTTCTCTTTACACGTGTAAAACTTAACTTCTCTAGAAGGCTGTAAGCTGGGCCCGCATTTCAGCTATGAGGGTTGGAAAGTGCAGGGACTCTAAAGTTAGACAGATATGGGTTTAAATCCCAGTGCCACCAGTGACTAGGTCCATACCATACAAACCTTGGACAAGATCATTAACTTTTTAGAGCCTGTGTTCTCATCTGTTAAAATGGGGACTAACAATGCCTAGTTCTTAGGACAGTTCCCCTCTCTTGGTCTCCTCTGAGTGCCCTGCACATTCAGACAGTCAGTAACCAACTGTTGGGTGAATGACTGGCTTCTGGGGGCAGTGGAGAGTCAAGCACAACTTCAGGACTCTGCTGTCTGGGTGCTCCCTAAAGGCAGCAGGACAAGTCCCGGAGAAGAGAGGGGTGACAGGCACTGCTGACTGGCCACGTGCCAGCCATCCCCACCCATGGCTGCCCACTCCTGCACTCGCTGTTCCAGCATCCCAAACACTTAGGAGAGGCCCCATGACCCAGTTCTGGCCAATGAGACATAAGAAGTCTGCTGGGGGCTTCAAGGAAATATTTTTGTCTCATTAATTAAAAAAAGGAGAGACACAAGAAAAGCTCTTTCTTGGCTCACTGGGTGACGCATTGCTTCCTGCCTTTGTCTGTATTTGAGGATGTAAAGCTTAGAGTTGTGGCACCCATTTTGAGACCAGGAGATGACAAGCCCACAATCAAAAAGCTAACATAATGAGAAGGCAGACCAAAAGGACAGACAAAGCCTGGGTCCTTGATGACTCTGTGGAGCCACGAAACCAAGCCTGGGATTTCCTCCCTCCAAACCTCTTCTTTGATAGGCCATGAATATTCCTATAGCTTGAGTCATTCTTAGTAGGCTTTTTTTGTTAATTGTAGCCAAAAGCCTTCCAACTGATAGAAATAAAGAAGAAAAGGGAGCAGGTAGCAGATGTCTGAGTCTTTGGACACTGCCGTGACCTGTCCCCATGAGAACTCTTTGCCCCCACAGCCAAGAACTTAGACATCGTAAGGGGTCCAGAGACCACATAGCCCCTCGCAAGTCCAGCAGGTCAGCTCTTGCCAGGGACAAAGAGAACCAAGGGCCCTTCCACTTCCTTTCCAGATTCTCTCTCAGGCCTCAGCACAGTTCCTCTGGGTGGGCTGAGGCAGCTGCCTCTGCCCCTGTGCAGTTGCTGGAAAAGCTGCCCAGCTCAGGGGTAATAATGACAACCACTGTGGGGGAAAGTGATAATCAGATATGTGCTTCCTGTTGCCACACAGCCACCCCACACAGCACTGCCCAGGTCCAGCAACACTGCTGAGTCTTGAAAGGGGATTTTTTTTTCCTCTTTTTTTTTTTCTTTATTCTACTTAATGCTGTCAGTACTGCAGAAAGCATGAGGAAGAGGGGTGGAAGGGAAAATGAGGTAAGGTATGCAAAACACGTGGCACAGTGTCTGCTGGGCACCGAGCCGACACCAGCACCCTTCCTTTTCCCTTCCCACATAATGGCAATGCTGGGTGACAAACATGGCCACTGGGCAACTCCTAAAGGGTGCCAGTGCTCCTTGCCAGGGCAGGAGTGCTCCTACTGTCCTTTCTGAATTCCTGGCTTTTGGAATACGCTTTCTCCTGGGGTGCTCTTCCCTTCCTCCTGTATTCTCACCCTGCCCTTGCAGCTCTCTCTGTCCTCTGCATCACATGGGAAGTTTAGGGCATCCCTCTCAACAGGATGCCTCCTGTGCCCAGCAACTCTTAAGTAAAGCTCGGGGAATGAATGGAGAGACTAGGTGAGCCCCAGAAGCGGGAGAAAGTGTATAAACTCTGGAGGTGGATGTATGGGTCTTGGTTAGAGGACTTTCTCTACCAGCTAATGTCATGAACAAGTTGCTTTACTTCTCAGAGCCCCGTTTGTCCATCAAATGAGGATAATCATGGTGCTTGCTCATGGGGGTGATGTGGGGATTAAATGAGAAAATGCGGTAAAATGATTGTAACATTACTTGGCTTATACTATGTGCTTAATACATGTAGCTGTTGTAAAGTCCCAACTCGACTGTTTCTGTTTCCTTATTTGTAAAATGGATAAAGCAGCATGTTGCATGTTTTAATGTATTTGCCACTTAGTGTTGTACTTGCTACCTGTCGGATACTGTTCTAAGTACTGTGTAAATACTGACTTAATCCTCATAGCAACCCAATGAGGCAGATGCTATTATTCTCCCTTTATCACAAGGGAGGAAACTGAGGTACAGGCATTTAGTAACTTGTCCAAGGTCACCTAAGGAAAAAGAGGCAGAGGAAGGATTCAAATCCAGGCCTTCCACTCAATAGGGAGTGTGCTTAAGATCCCGGCTATGGGGCCTCTCCGTGGTTGAATGAGAATTAAATGAGATAATGCATGCAAAGTGTTTGGCACACAGAAGGTACTCAATATCTGGTCATTATGTTACCATGCCATTACTGTTGAATATTTATTATCGTTACTAGTAACATATGCAAAGCGCCCACCAAAATTAAGCTGTCTGTCCTGTCCCTCCCTCCTTCCAGCACTGATGTTGCTGGTTTGGGTAGTGGTGGGAGGGGGTCTGGGCACTCTACATAGAAGCTTCCTGCTGGGT
>NW_007732247.1:15796-20099 GCF_000696425.1 Galeopterus variegatus | reverse complement strand
GGAAAAAGAGGCAGAGGAAGGATTCAAATCCAGGCCTTCCACTCAATAGGGAGTGTGCTTAAGATCCCGGCTATGGGGCCTCTCCGTGGTTGAATGAGAATTAAATGAGATAATGCATGCAAAGTGTTTGGCACACAGAAGGTACTCAATATCTGGTCATTATGTTACCATGCCATTACTGTTGAATATTTATTATCGTTACTAGTAACATATGCAAAGCGCCCACCAAAATTAAGCTGTCTGTCCTGTCCCTCCCTCCTTCCAGCACTGATGTTGCTGGTTTGGGTAGTGGTGGGAGGGGGTCTGGGCACTCTACATAGAAGCTTCCTGCTGGGTTTCCAGTTTGGAGGCAGGTAGGGAAGATTTCAGGCACAGAGGAGAGAGTGAGTGACCTCCTCGGCACACAGCCTCACGGAACTGGCATGCCAGAAGCTCAGCAAGTCAAGTTGGATACAATAGGGGGAGGTGTGGAGAGAGGGGGAACACCAGGGTGGTTGGGGCAGGAAGGAGGCCATCCCCCGGAGCCTGGGGGTCTATGGGGTGGGGAAGCAGACTGGAGACCAGGCTTCCCCTGCTAGATTCAACTCAGCAAATGATAACTGGGTCACCTAATACAATCTGGAGGCCCAGTGCAAATGCTCTTTCCTGCTCACATCATCACATCCCATCCTGCAGCTAAAGACCAGACTTGTCACAGTGCCTCTCACCAACCACGATTCTGGTCTCCTCTCCCACTAACTCATTATGGCTGAGGTCAGAATCCCCTCATTGTCCCAGGCACGCAGTCACTCCACCTCCCCAACGCCAAAACAGCCCAAAGAGATTCTTCTCTGTGTCCTGGAATCCTAGGTCTCCCCCAACACTCACCTTCCCTGAGCACCCCCACCAACACACTCTTTCTTCTTAGGGAGGCCCTGTCACATCACTTGCAGGCACTTAAGGTGAGGTGTCCTTCCCTGGTGCATTGATTTTCCTGTGTTCAGGTCTCACTTCTGAACTCCTTGAGGGTTAGGACTATGTATTAATCATCCCCCTTATGAGACCAGCACAGAGTAAATATAGTAATGAATACACAAAAATAAAGTAAAGCAAACAAGCATAAAATAAAATTTTATAGGTAATGCACAAATAACACTTGTTCAGTGCCTGCTATGTACCAGGTAGGCACTGTTAGAAGAAGTTTACGGGAATTAAGTAATTGAGTCCTATTTTCCTTATGAGGCTGACATTATTGTGCCCATTCTGCAGGTGCAGGAATGGAGGCAGAGAGAAGGTAAGTATCTTACAGAAGTCACACAGTGGTAGGGCTTGGAGTTAACCCAGGAGTCTGGCCCCAGCACATGTGTTCAGAGCCACGTCCTGCATTCTCATCAGTGACACGCAGCCTCTGAGCTGCTCTACAAACCCATGACTTCCCTGGTGAAGCTGGCAGAGAGGCAAGGCCAGGAGGGCAGGGGCTGTGGCCCCAGCCTCTGACCAGCCCTCCCGGCCTCTCTCTAAAGCAGCGGTTGCTTCTCAGCCCTTGCTGCAGTACCTTCAGTTCACCTGGGGAGATTTTTTTTTTCTCATAAATACTGATACCTGACCAGCCAATGAAATGGAATCACTGATGATGGGGCCCGGGCATCTGTATTTTTAAGTGCTCCCACAGTAAGAACTGAGAGCCCTGCTCTGAAAGCACTGACTCCTGCAGGGTCCCTGGCTCTAACTTATGACCTCCTCCTCTCCCTCAAAGGCTGAGAGTCCTGCATCTGGATCATCCAGGCCCCTGACTTCTCCCTTCTGTCCACAGCACTCCTCCCCAGAGGGCACAGGGGAGGCGAAGAAGGTAAGCTCAACCCAGTCCACGTGACGTCACACATGGCACCACCACCCCCTACATGCAGCCACATGCACCTCGGAACATGAATGTGAACATGGAGTGGTCTTCAGAGTTCTCTCACTTGCCCTAGGATGCTGAACATTCATTCCCCCTCGTGTTTCCATCCTTACGACTTACAGAGTACATGGACTCCCTGGCGATGGCGGCTATGTTCAGGCACTTACATCGTTGTGCAGTTTGGCCTTCCATCCTTCCCTGGGAGCTCCCTTCATGATTTTACTCACGTGGTCCTGGGCACCTTCACATCTGCCAAATATGTCTGGGGGGAGGGACAGAGAACCCTCCAGATTGGGGTCTCCCAGGGACAGGAGTGAGCTACCTGAGATAAGCCCATAACTAATCCACCAAACAGCATAGCAAGATTTCCTGGACAATGGACAGGCCTTTGGGAGAGTATGTTACATGAGCAAAACAATCCGAAGGTGCCATGGACTCACTGACTTGAAAATACAGCATCTCAGGGTCAAGTCCATGACGGAATTGATCAGGAATCAACCCTTGTGCCCATAGTGCCCACATGCACCCGCTGGCTCACCATTCTCTGCAGGGGCGGGCTCCTCCTTGCCCACATCCCCTGCCCACACTGATCCTTCCAATGGCATGTTGTACAAATCCTACCCACTCGTCAAGGCCCGCCTCGAGGGCACCTCAGCTGCGGAGCCTTTCCTGACAGTCCTAGGCAGGAGGTATGGTACTGCCTTCTCAAAACATCTTTTCACATGGCTCATGCAGCCCTCACCTAGTGTGCAGTTACTGGTCTGCAAGTCTGGCTTCTCCTACCAGTATAAGATTAGCTTGGGGGCAAGAACCCTGCCTCTCAGCGGTCCCTAGCACTAAGCACCACATAAGTCACAGGACGTGAGACAGGGCCCCAAGGACTCAATCTAGCCAGCAGATCCGGGGTTTGAGGGATGGCACAGTCAGTAGAAATGTTCTGAATTAGTTGCCAACATTTTAAAAATCAGGAAATTACATTTAAAAATCCAGATTTCTTTCTTTTCTTGAAAAGTCAGAAATCAAAAACTCTGGCTGCTCTGGGCCCACATTCCCACTGCTGCCCCCTCTGATGGGGACCAGGGTGCTCCAGCTACACCCAAGCCAACTCCCTCATTAGGGTTCCTGTCTGAGCCCTGCAAGCACTGGAACTACGTGCCCTAGTATGGCACAGAGTACGTAATTTATTGAAAAAAATCACTGAAGAATAATTCTTTTGACTTTTGAAGCAGCCAGTAATGAAAAATCTACACACAAATCAAACAAATTGCATTTTTTGCTAGATAGCATTTCTGGATGAAAACTGGGGGCAATTAAACTACCCTACGAAGACAAGCTGTGGCACATGCACGTGATGGAATACTGTCCAGCAATAAAAGGGACAAACTACTGATACCCACAGCAATGTAGATGAATCCCAAGTGCAATATGCTGAGTGAAGCAAGATGGACTCAAAGGCTGCATACCGCACGGTTGCATTTGTATGATATTCTGGAAAAGACAGAACTATGAAGACAACATGGAATAGTGGTGGCAAGCCCTGGGGTAGGAGGAGTAGCTGGTGACGAACAGGCAGGAGGGAATTTCGGGGGGTGATGGAGATGTTCTATATCATGATGGTGGTGACGGTGGTTACACAACTGTATGCATTTGTGAATGCATAGAACTGGATGCTAAAAAGGGTGATTTTTACTGCACGTAAATTATACCTTAAAAAAATAGTCCTGATTTTAAAAAGACCAAAAATTACCTGAAGAAACTTTTGTCCTGGTTCTAGACACAGAAGGTTGCATAGAAGACACTGTGGAAAACCTTCAAGTTTAGAGATTCCTAAACTCTGGCGGACTGAGGTGACCAGGGTCCCTTCATCTGACAGTGGCATGCTCTGGACACTGCAAGGGGCCTTAGAAACAGCTGAGAACATTGCAAGAGGAAGGGTCCCTGGGCATGCTGCCACTTGCCCTGCAGTGTCCTGACTCTGGAGAGGCATGGCCTTCAGCCACTAGCATCAGAGTTAAAAATAGAGGCCCCCAGATCCACTGAATCAGAATATCTGGGGATGGACCCCAGGAACCCTCAGGTCTGACATTTAAAAAGCCCCTCAGATGATTTGAATACAACTAATACATTGTACATTGGTTTTAGGCCCTAGAGGCAATAGTTCCTAATGTTAGTCCCAGGCTGGGGAAACATTGTGAACAGTACTTTTCAAAGACTCTGACATTCTGCATATCATTATAATTACTCATGTGAGTAGTTGTGTTCACTATTGATGCTAGTATCTGACGTTGGTGGGGTGCTCCAAGTTTACAGAGCACTCTGACATGAATTACTTCATTTACACCAGGCAGATGGCTTTATTTTCTATCTTCATTTATGGCATAAGGAAACAGAATTAGAAAGAGAGGTTAGGTCACCTGCTCATGA
>NW_007732247.1:10446-15355 GCF_000696425.1 Galeopterus variegatus | reverse complement strand
CTGACGTTGGTGGGGTGCTCCAAGTTTACAGAGCACTCTGACATGAATTACTTCATTTACACTGGGCAGATGGCTTTATTTTCTATCTTCATTTATGGCATAAGGAAACAGAATTAGAAAGAGAGGTTAGGTCACCTGCTCATGGCGGCACAAGGGAAGGGCCTGCCACCCTGGTCCTTTGAGTCCACTTCTTGTCTCTTCCCATCACCCTGTCTGTAGAGCTTGAAATCCTCCTTCTTGTTGGAGGTGAGCTGAGGGGAGTTGGACAGAGAGCAGGAGGAATCAGAAAGGGTGTCCTTTCCATACGGTGGTCGAGGAAACTGTTCATGCTCCCTGAGCTCAGCTGCAAGCAGTGGCTGCTGTGATCCATGGTGTGAACAATGGAGGGCCGGAGCTGTCCAAACACACCCACCTCCAATCTCATGCCTAGCAAGTGGCACACACGGGGACTACCCTGGAGCTCTGCTGCAGCATGTGGTAATCCGCACCCAGCCCAACCCGCCTGCTGCTGCTGCTGCTTCCCTGGGCATGGGGCTCCTGGATGCTAGGATAGAGACGCCCAGCAGGATTTCTGTAGCAAAGGAACCTGAGGCTGCCTGTGGCTTCTCCCACTGGGGGCCACCCACTGCCCTAAGATGACTCCTGGTCCTCTGGGACGGCCCCAGTTTGCATGGAGAGTAGGAGAGGCTGACCTCACTCATTTCTGTCCCTTTGGGACGGGATGGGGTGGAGTGAGGAGGTGGGGGGAACACAGATGTGGGTGGGGCGGACTGGTCACTCATGTCAGGCTTCCACATGTACGGACACTGCCAGGGCTCCCACGTGGCCTTCCACTGGTGGTGCAAAGGACACAAGATCTGACTCTAGCAGTTCCAGTCAGGCCCCTGCTCTGCTGCTCTGATGAGTCTCATCCCAGTACCTTGATTCAAGAGGTAGTACAGAGTGCACGTTAATGGAGCCAGGCCACTTCCTTGCTGTGTGACCCTCCACAAGCAACATCACTTCCCTGGGCCTCTGTTTCCTCATCTGTACAATGGGAATGATATTAACAGAGTTTATCTCATGGGGTTGATGTGAAGATTAGAGTCCCTAAATCATATAAATCACCTGATACATTCCAATCTATAAATAGATAAACCCCCACCCTGTTGCCCAGTCTGTTAAAGGGAATAATCCTAGTCCCCGTCCTGTCTGCCTCGCAGGGTGCCTGAGATAAGTAAACAGAACTGTGAACTCCGTGAGGATGGAGCTGTCTGCCTTGTTGCATTCCAAGGATTTAGAAGAGTATCTAGCAAGAGGTGCTCAGCAAATATCTCCGAATGAATGAATGGAGCATGGGGATGTATTTTGTGACCTTGAAGGCACTCCACAGGACTGGGCTGCTTTTGTTTCTAACGAGTAGTCAGTGATGTCCAATGATAGGGTGGCTGGTGCTGGGAAGTGACGAGTGCCCCATCGCTGAGGACAACTAAAGGAATTGGAAGATCACTTGGTGCAGGTATCAGAGATTGGACTCACAAAGCAGGTTCAGGTTGAACTGGGTGACACTGGAGAGTCCTTTCCAATTCAGGGTGAATCACAGGCTGACTCCCCCTCCCAAGTGCCCCTAGCCTCCAGAAGCCCACAGGCAAGTCTTGCCCAGTCAGCCCACACTCAAGTGAATGTGGAACCAACCCTCACTTCATCACTCTGTGGTCACATATACCACCCAGATGGATGGTCTCAAACATCCCTATGCCCATAGCACTCTGCTTTGCACACACAACTGAGCACGGTTGCCACCATCACGATTAACATACTGAGCACTCACTACAACCCAGGCTTTGGGTTAAGTCCTCCTCCGACTTGGTCTCATTTAATTCTCACTCCTAAGAGAAAGGGATCCTCATCCCCATTTTAAAGATGGGAAACTGAGGCTCAGAGGTGCAATGACTAGCTCAAGGTCATGTGGCTGTCAAGAAACAGAGCTAGGCTCTAAACCCAGGTCTGCCCCACTCCAAAGCCTCTCTAACACAAACCAGCAGCTGACCCAAAGCCAGCCCCGGTGAGTTTCACAAGGCTTTTTTCACCTTGAAGGCAGAGTCAATTGGATAATCCACCCATCTGGAAAGGCAGGGTTGTGAAGGCAGGGGTACAGTCCCACCTCGGGTGCAGGTACACCAGCCTCCAGGTTCATGCAAGTATGGAACCCTGGGCCAGTGCCCTATCAGGAATGCCTCCTCTTCTCCTCTTGAAAGTCTTTAGTCAATAGTATCAGTACAATGGCTGAAATGTCTCCTGCTTCCCCCATCACACTGGGTCCAGTCCTCCATTCTAGCACTTCCTACATTGTTCTCTGGCTAGTAGTTTATGTGTCTGCCTCTCCTGCCAGACTGTGAGTCCCTTGGGGTTGGGGGCAGTGTCTGATTCATCTGTGCCTCCATTCCAGCTGTGAGCTCTGGGCCTGGCTCCTCAAAGATGCTCCATTGCTCAATAAGTGCTGTGGCTTAACTGCTTATGGCCAGGCACTGGCAGGGTTTGTGGTGGTCACATAGTTGAGAATGTTCACCGCTGATCTCACCCGTCCACAGTGAGCCGAGTAACAATAAAGCATGAGAACATCTGTCACTCCTCCAGAAAGCAGTGACTCCCCAGAAGTGCAGTGGCGTGTAACCAGCCATGGGCCATTCACTGCCGCTCTGGAGCAGAGCTGGGCCGGCGGACTGCTCTGCTTCCACCTGCAGACCTTCTACCCTTTGTTGGGGGATTTCATCACAGAAACTGGCCCCCTGCCCAACCTGCCTGACATGCATAGTGGGGAGGCCTGGAAACCTTCTGACCCTAGTCCCGCTTGGGCTGGCTGAGTGAGGGCAGGGCCACCCCTCCGCTGGGTTACTTCATCTGCAAAACAGAGAAATAACAACCCTGCTAGGTCTGCCTGATAGGGCCCAGACAAAAAACGGAATGAGTGAGTAAAAGAGAGAAGGCACTTGGGAAATATAAACATGACTCAAAAGCACGATGTGGGGCCAGGTGATCCCTAAACTCAGGTATTCGAATAAGGTTGGAAAGGAAAGCTCTTTTCACTCCTGTGGATTAAAATAGCCCCCAAGATGCACAGACAAGTGCTCTGTCCTTCTTCAGACGAGGGTTGAATGGAATCAGTGTTTTCCAAGCTGCATAATTTGTGTACCACTGCTGGCATGTTCTTGCTGTTTTTACAAATCACCCGAATCATATTTATTTCAAACTTTTCTTTAAATTGATTAAAAAATTTAACTATCTGGATGAACTTCGTTCTAAGCAATTTTGGCCATGACATCGCTGGTTTGATGTGCTAGGTGCCTTTTTTCCTAATGCATAATACACGACAAAACCAGAACATGCTCTTCCAGAGGCCCCACAGAAACCATCCTGTGCACCACTGGTGGTCCATATTCATTCTTTGAGAAGCAGAGGGAGAGAGGATCCTTTGGGACATTTCCAGCTCCAACAGCCCAAGGGTTACTTCTACATGGGGCACTCACCTGGAGCCCAGCCCTGGGACAGAAGCCCCAGGAGATGGGAAGACAATCCCGCCCCCCAAGACCTGCCATTCTTTCCAGGGAAAAAATGTCCTCCAGGTACTTCAGCTGTTTGTTTGTTTTCCCCCGCATTTTATTTAGACCTGCTGTAAGGTATTGTACTAAAATATATACATTACAGCAGGATAAAAAACTAAGTGATAACATTCAGATTAAAGAAAAGTGAGGGTCAGAGAACTAAGGCAAGGCAAAATGAATACATAATAGACTTATGAGAGCTTGTGGAGGCTCCCTGGAAGAGCAGCACAGGTTGGGGCTCTGGGCTTCCTAGCAGTCAAAGTAAAAAGGGAAACATGATTCATTCTCATCAGCATGTGATATATGAGCAATGTCCTCAACTGCATTCCTAATATAAATATGTGTAATAGTCTCTGGCACTGCTGACTTGGCTAGAAAGATGTTGCTACCATCTCCTGACAGGTGTCCCTGCCTCACCCTGAGCTCATCTCCTATGCTGATGCCATTGCAATTGTCCCCCAAATAAAGCTTTGATCACATCACTTCTCTTCTTGCTACCATCTCCTGACAGGTGTCCCTGCCTCACCCTGAGCTCATCTCCTATGCTGATGCCGTTGCAATTGTCCCCCAAATAAAGCTTTGATCACATCACTTCTCTTTCTCAAAAACATACAACGTTTTCTTCTTACTTACAGAATGAAATGTAAACTTTTTAGGCTTGTAATCAACTATCCCCATGAACTAGCCCCGCAGTAACTTTAGGACCACACCTTTAGGAACCTCATATTTAGATCACAGTGCCGTTCAAATCCTGGCTCTACCACTTGGTAGCCATGTGATCCTGGGCAAGTTACATAACTTCTCTGCATCTCAATTTCTTCATATGTAACATGAAGATATAAACAGTTCTTGTCTCTAGGGTTAGTGATAACCCAGGAGGAGTGCTGCTCCTACGCCGGGCACAGCAACATCAACTCCGCAGACGTGCACTCCCACCTCCTGGCCTCTGTTCATGCTGCTGCTTCAGTCTGGCTGCCTTTCCCCTTTTCTGTTTGCTGAAATCCTATCACACATCTGGACCCAGATCAAGTGCCACTTGAACTTGGGGCCTTCACTTATTTTCTCCATCAAAATAACCCATTCCCTGCTTTCTTTTCCCACAGCACATAATTTATATGAAAGACAATATGTGCAATAAATACAACACTCCCCAGTGTTTCTCACACTGAAGGGGCACGTCCTACACTGAAGGTTAGGAGGTTGCTACCAGCCTTTAAAAAAATGAAGTAGGGTAGAGAAGACTAGAAAAGTCATGCCTAGTATGTGTAGCATGACTTTTGATTTGGTTTTGTATATGGTGTGTGTGTGTGTGTGTGTGTGTGTGTGTG
>NW_007732247.1:2376-10179 GCF_000696425.1 Galeopterus variegatus | reverse complement strand
AATACAACACTCCCCAGTGTTTCTCACACTGAAGGGGCACGTCCTACACTGAAGGTTAGGAGATCAAAGTAGTAGGTTGCTACCAGCCTTTAAAAAAATGAAGTAGGGTAGAGAAGACTAGAAAAGTCATGCCTAGTATGTGTAGCATGACTTTTGATTTGGTTTTGTATATGGTGTGTGTGTGTGTGTGTGTGTGTGTGTGTGCTTGGTCATAACAAAATTTTCTTACTAGGAGTTATGGCCAAAAAAGTCTGAAAGCCACAGCACTACCTGTGGATTCCTGGAGGGCAGCAACTGACTCTGGTTTACCTCCATCCCCAGCACTTAGTACAGAGCCTAACACGTAGTAGATGCTCAATAAATATTTATTGAAGTGAACTGAAAAGTCCAGTAATCCAGCATAGCAGTTTACTGGAGCACTGCAGGTGCCCAATATTCCACTGTCAACCTCCATGTTCGGCCACAACTTCCGAGTGCCTCATTCAGGCACGGGGCTCACCCAGCAGGATGGCACCCACCTGGGGGGATTTCAGGTTGAGGTTGTTGGGTGTGAGTGGAAGAGAGTAGTGTGGCTTAGTTCCTGCTCACTCAGGACACCCTCCTGAGACTCCACTTTCATCTTCCACAAAATGGGAGCGATGATGCCAGCTTTGTCCACTCCATAGAGAGAGAACATGTGAGGAAAGGCCTAGTGTTCATCTGGTCCTACTCTTCACACAGAGTTTGCCGAGAATGAACATGCACACGTACACGCACATACACGCGTGTACACACTCACACACGTATGAACTCACAGACGTACATACACTCTACTCTTCATTCTATAGGTGGAACATGGAGGCCCAACATGGGCAACTGACTTGCTCTAGGTCACACTGCAGGCCAGTAGCACAGCTGGGGCTAGAACCAAGTCTCCCCAGACCAAGAGTGAAGGGAGGAGAAATGATACATTAAACAGAAAAGTGCCTGGAAAACATAGAAATTCCCTTTCAAGTGACAGGTGGTGTCAAGGTCCAGCTCCAGGATCTGCAGAGACAAGAGGCCACCATGGCTGACATGCCTCTCTCTTCCCCCGTTGCCTCTGGGTTCTCGTCCATCCCCAGCCGCCAATCCCCAGAGCCACCTGTGCTGAAGAGCCAAAGAGAGCCGGTGTCAGTGTCGTTGGAAAGCACGGACTTGGGAGCAGATGCACTCAGCTGTAACTCAGTTCCAACAACTGCTGGGCCATTGTTTAACCCCTCAGATCCCTGGTTCCACGTCTGGTAACCAGGGTTACTACTCTCCACTTACATGGTGCCTGGGAGGACTGAACCAGACAGGGCAAGTTAAACACCTACTAAGCGTTTGTGAACATTAGCTCTTCCTTCCCTTCCCCTTTTCCCTCAAAATGCTGTACTTCATCCTCAGATGATTTCTTCCAAATAAAACCAAAACACCTCCCATCACGCCCTGTTCCACTCTAACACTTCAACGTCCCTGCACAAAAAGAATAAAGTCCAAACTCCCCAGCCCAACATTCAAAATCCTTACGGATTGGATCCTATTTCTTTAGCTCTTTTGTTCAGCAAGGTGATGAAAAAGCCACCTGTCACCTAGGATCACAGTGTTGGCTGAGAATGAACGCGCACACACACACACACATGCACACACACAGCACTCTCCCCTCAGACTTGCCTTCCACATATCCTCCTTTCAAAACCTCCACTCTGGAAGTCTTCTCAGATGCACACAGTTGGAACTAGGGTGGCTGTGTGAGTTTGGCTCCTGAACCAAGGGCAGCTCAGCACACAGTGTAATTGCTCTTCCTGTGCCCACCTGTCTTTCGCAGGAGGCAAGACCCAGCTGTTGGCCCCTCCATAGGTAAGGCCAGGCATTTGTGCACGGGAGATCTCACGGGTGACCACAGCAGAGTTCCCTGCATGTGCCACAGCCCACATGTTCATGCAGTCACACTCACGCCCTTCAGAATCACTCCACTGTGCCTGGAAGCCTCACAGGGTTGCCCACTGCACCCAGCAGGTGTTTGAATCTGGATCCAGGACAGCCGTCTGCTTTTAAGGGAGTGTGGCACAGAAGGCCAGCAGGCCAGGCAGCCAGAGACCCGGGTGGGGGCTGGTGACCTTAAAAGCAAGGTCTTCCTTCCTGCTGGAGTCCCAGTAAAATTCTGAAATCTAGAAATAAGACTAAAAATAAGGCTAAATTCCTAAGAAACTAGGATAACTGAACTTTTCAAGTTATGCACACCTTGCCCAAGATTTTTAACCCTCCTCCCCCCAGTAATGCATATGAGGATCTGGGGTGGTAGAGAAGAGGCAGGGGTGTTATTTTGAAGAGGCTCCCATGAGAATTCTGATTGGCCATGTCCCCAACAGCAGCCCCATTATGCTCATCTTTAAACTGTTTACTACAAAAGCACAGGCTGTGGAGTCAGTCCTCAGGCAATCACTTAACCAGTCTTCCAGGTTCTTCCATCACAGAATGGAGAAAAGGCCTCACACTGGACAAGGCCACGGGGAGGAGGGAGTGAGCCCCTGTGTGGAAACCACCCGGCAGGTATGGCTGCAGTGTGTGTTCTGTCAACGACAGCCTCCTCATCTGAGTGAAGCTTATGTCTTCCATAAAGCAGTAGGCATCTAGGAGGGAGGACTGCAGTCTTCCTTCCTCTTTTAGTCCTTTCAGGTTGCTATAATAAAATGCCATAAACCAGGCAGGTTATAAACAACACAAATTTATTTCTCATAGTTCTAGAGGCTGGGAAGTCCAAGATCAAGGCACTGACAGATTTAGTGTCTGGTGAGGGTCTGCTCTCTGGTTCACAGACGGAGCCTTCAGATGGTGGAAGGGGTAAGGGTTTCTCTGGAGTCTATTTTATGAGGGCAATAATCCCATTCATGAGGGTTCCATTCTCATGATTTAGTCACCTCCCAATGCCCCACCTCCTAATGCCCTCACCTTAGGGACTATGATTTCAGCACATGAATTTGGTGGAGGTACAAACATTCAGACCAGGGCACTTCTGCTTCTCTTCTGAGCCTGAGCCCCAGCCACCGGCTCAGGAATGAGCACATTGCAAAGATCTGAAAACCCTTTCATAGTCCACAAACATCTGCTGTGTGGTTGCCCTGCACCTGGCCTTAAGGTTAGGGGACACAGAGAGGAGTAAGACCCCGCTGCACCCTCCAGGGGCTCCTGGTGCAGGCGGATGACTGATTTGCTGTCCACTGTGATTATGAAAGTTGGCATCAGTCCTGTCTCTTGGGTGCCTGAGGCCATCAGGCCAGGTGTCCCAGGGAATTTACTGGCTGATTGGGGTCTTTGTTAATGACCAAATAATGCAACCTAAGCAGGCCTAGGAGGCCTGGGAGGTGAAGGGACCATGTCCCTGGCTGCCCTGAACTTGAACTAAGCCATCACTCCTGCTTCAGCCAGGAAGGCCTGCAGTAGTGCCCGTGATGCTCTCATCTCCCCCCTCTCAGAGGCCCCATTGAAGAGTCCATCTCCTGTGTACAGCACCCCCACCATCCCACCCTCTCACATCCCAGTGCCTGGTAAACAGGACTCTGTGGGAGGCAAATCCCCACCCCATCCAACTCCCACACACAGAAGCTTTGTCTGGGCTGCTGCTGCATAATACATGGGCACAGGCCCGGACCAGCCTCAGGCCCATCTGGGACAACAGGCTCGTCACTAAGAGGCTGTGAGGGGCACAGCCAGGACACAATGTGCTCCAGTCAGAGCTAAGAGGAGTGGAGAGAGGGCCTGCTGGGCCCTGGGACCGACCCCTCCCCCAGCACACAGTGTGGGGATGGAGAGGAAGCCTGTCCCCAGAGAGCCCCAGGGAGTCCTGCAGTCCTCCCATACATTCTCCAGTGCAGCCTCTGGCCACATCCTTTACCCTCAGGGCTGAGCGGCTCTCCTCTCATGACCCTGTGGAGCATCATTCAGGACCCCTCCTTGTCTTAGCCCCCACGCTTCTTCTTTAAAAAAGTTCCTTCAGCAGGTGTTACTGCCCTGTCAGGGTCTGTATATTCCTTGATGGCTTAGGCGGTGGATTCTGACCTTGGTTGGCTCAGAGGCTTCTCACCTACCTGTACCCACACACCAGTGGGAAAACAGTGTGGCGATAAAGGAGGATAAGAGAAGGACATTATGAATCACCTACCATGTACTTCCTAAAAGAAGTGATGCACGGTTTTATGTGATAATATAACACTTACTTTCGCTTGCAAGATATTTAAGTAGAAAAAACCCACATGCAACCTATCTCTATATAAGTGGAACTGGGCAATTACGTGTACAGTTGGTTTAGCAATAAGGGCTTGGGAGATTCATTTTGAACCACCCTGAAAACACATTAAAGATGTGTTCAGAGGTTCTCTCTGGCACAGGGATGCTTATTCTGGGGCCCACTCCCAGAGATTCTGCTACAGGAAGTCTGAATAAGAGCCCAGGAATCTGCATTTTAACAAGCACCCAAAAGATTTCAATGCAGGTGGTCCATAGATGACACCTTTAAGACAGTGGTTAGCCACTATGGAAAACAGAATGGAGATTTCTTAACTACAGACAGATCTACCATATGATCCAGCAATCCTGCTTGTGGGTATATTCCCAAAGGAACAGAAATCATCGTGTCAAAGGGATACCTGCACTCCCATGTTCATCGCCACTCTATTTACAAAAGCCAAGATATGGAACCCACCTAAATATC
The DNA here is from genome assembly GCF_000696425.1 of Galeopterus variegatus. Taxonomy (NCBI): domain Eukaryota; kingdom Metazoa; phylum Chordata; class Mammalia; order Dermoptera; family Cynocephalidae; genus Galeopterus; species Galeopterus variegatus. The sequence continues at coordinate 5,468 of NW_007732247.1, read as the reverse complement.
CATCGACAGACTGCTGGATAAGGAAAATGTGGTATATATACACAACGGAATACTACTCTGCCACAAAAAAAGAATGAAATTCTGCCATTTGCAGCAACAGGGATGAACTTGGAGAAAATCATCTTGAGTGAAATAAGCCAGGCACAGAGGGAAAAACACTGTGTGTCCTCACTCATAAGTGGGAGCTAAGAGAGAAAGAAGGAAGGAAGGAAAGACCACAGTGGTGTGTTGGACTGGCAGAGGAAGAGAGCATACCTAGGGATATGGAGTGCAGGGGAGAGGGGAGAGGGAGGGAGGTCAGGGATAAAATGGGTGGGGACACGGGGAACAATAGCAACTTGTGATAATGGGTATTCCGATAGTATTGATCTGGCCATCACATCTTGTGTACAAGTGGTGGTGGTCAGCATTGTACCCCATGAATATGTATAACCAATAAAATTAAAAAATAGTTTTAAAAACAAAAAAGACAGTAGTTAATGAAAAATATTATGCTTCAAATATGCAAACAGGTACCACAGGTTGGTGGTTAACTAAACAACCCACAACAAACTAAATAATGGAGCTAAACTCACAGCAATTTCTAATTCAAAAGCACGTTGGAGCCAACTCAAGATGACACTGAGAGCAAAGTGTCCTTACTGAGAATTTCAGGAGTTCCAGTCATCTACACAGGTATACACAGCAGGAGCTTTCCCAAAGGCTGCGAAGATGCCAGACATCATGCAGAATACTGATTTCAAGGGCCGGCCCGGTGGCGCACTGCTACAGTGCGCCGCTTGGGAGCGCAGCGGCACTCCCGACGAGGGTTCGGATCCCACATACAGACCGGTTCCCGCTCACTGGCTGAGCGAGGTGCGGGCGCAGCACCGAGGGTTGCGATCCCGTTGCCAGTCCCAGTCCGGTACGGGCGCGACACTGAGGGTTGCGATCCGTTGCCGGACACGAAAAAAAAAAAAAGAATACTGATTTCAAGGCCCCAATAAATTCCAGGGATATGCTAGTTTAGGTTTACAAATGCAATGGCTTGATAACCCTTGTTTAATTCAGGAGGATGCTTGTAAGTAGCTTTTGGTTGTATGTTAACAGTCTATGGAACTGTGCATCATTGACCCTTAAGAACCCAAGGAATGTGGTGTTACAACACCAAGGTCAAGGGTTCGAATCCCTGTATTGGCCAACCATCAACAAAAAAAGGAGCTTGCAATCCTGAATCCATTCTCATGTTCTCAGCCCTTCAGGCAGAGCCTTGCCACTCACCAATGGGCCAAAGGCTGGTCCTTTAAGACTTGCTGCATAGAGAAAAAGGAGGCAAGGCCTGAGAGGTTTGCAATGGAGGAGTAAGTTTCCATCTATTTTGATCAGCCTCAATCTGGCAAGCCATTTTAATAAGCTGCTGCTATTATCACACAGCTATGTGGAGCTTGGAAGCTCTGGGTTTCAAGATCTGTTTTATTGCAGTGATTGCTCATTTCCCTTCAATTCTGTTCTTCTCTCTCAGAATAATAAAGTCTTAGTTTTTAGCAGGGAAAAAGACTACATTTCCCAGGTGGCTGTGCAACCTTGCGTGTGGTCATGTGATGAAGTTCAGGCCAATAGAATGTGAGCACTAGTATCATGTGACAGCTCCTGGAGCCTTCCCCTTCTTCTCATCCCCCTTCGCACAGGTGGAAATGTGGACATGGTGGGGAGCCTGCTTAGATGTCAGAGCAACAAGAGAGAAGGAACCTGGGCCCCTAACAACTTTGAAAGGGGGAGCCACCCTCACATCCAGGACAAAGTAATGTGAGAGAAAAATAAACCTCAATTTTGTTTTTGCCACTTTGGGTCTTTATTAGGGCAAGAAAAAAAAATATCCTCACCAAAGCACTTGTTCTAACTCCTATTTCTCACTCTTTCATGACCCTCGGGGTGGGGGTGGGGAGAAGGGGGTGTCTGACTCCTGATTTTGAGAAGAGCCAGTTACAATAAAAGCACACAAGCTAAGACGGAAGTCTGCTTCCATCATCTGCCTCTTCTAGTACACCTAGACAGGAAAGCAGCAGGTATCTCTGAAGGGCTCTCAGGAGTTTTGGTGAAGTTAGGCAGCAGAGTCTCACGTCATGTTAAATCTGGCCATAACGATTCCCTGTGCAGTACTACGGGAGTTAATGGCTCTGACGTTCTGGACCTCGGCAAGGTATTCAAGAAAGTTGTCTCAGGCCCCAAGGAACAAATGAACACAAGGGGCAAGGAAGGTGGAGTCAGTTATAAACCAGATACTGCCACCTTTCTCTCCCCAAACGCTGGGAACTCCCAAGCTAAAGATCTGCAGAGCTGGAGGAATCCTAGATCATCCAATCCTACTACCTTATTTATAGAGGAGAAAACCGAGGTGTGAGGCTGTGAAGTCATGAGTTTAAGGTCGATTAGAGAGCAAGTTATCAGCAGGCCAAGGCCTGAACCCAGATTGCCCGGCCCCACCCAGTTCAGTGCTCTTTCTAGAATTTGTACTCCAGCTGCTGGCACTGCCAGCTCCCAGGAACTCAAGAGTGTGCAAAATCTTACCAAACAACCCCCTCCCACCCCCAACAGCTCTCAGCTCTCCGGCTCCACACCAGACCTCAGAGCACTCACTCTCACATCGTCCACTCCAGTATTTGAGGGTTCCTCTGAAGTACTGGGCATTTCTCTCCCTCTCTCTCCCCCAAACCTCTCCAACACCCTCATAAATAAATGGAGTCATTCATTACTGGTTTGTCCTTATGATCATCATGTCAAAGTCTACACACAAAGAACATCATAGAAAAGAAGAACTTGGCAAGTGTAATGCCCCTCTTTCCCCCCCCTGTATTCACACGTCCACTTTTGGTCCTTGTCAACATGTACATGCATCTGCGCCCAGAGCCTCCAGACCCTTCTCATTCGTTCTGTGTCATTATATCTATTCCTGGGAATCTACCCCAATAAACAGCAAGCAATATGGACACATTTCATGTATAGGGATGTTCCTTAAAAGCAGAAAGTTGGGGGCCGGCCCGGTGGCGAACTTGGTAGAGTGCGGCACTTGGGAGCGCGGCGGCGCTCCCACCGAGGGTTCGGATCCCATATAG
>NW_007732247.1:0-1693 GCF_000696425.1 Galeopterus variegatus | reverse complement strand
GTTCGGATCCCATATAGAGACCGGTCCGCTCACTGGTTGAGCGAGGTGCGGGCGTGACACCAAGGGTTGTGATCCCATTACCGGTCACGAAAAAAGGCAAAAAGGAAAAAAAAAAGCAGAAAGTTGGAAACACCTAAATGTTCAATAATAAGATGCTGATAAAACACAAAATGTTTATGTTCATATGATAAATGATTATACCAGCATAAAAATCATGCTTTTGAAGCATATACCATATTTCATCAAACCTAATTCAATCAGTTGTAGGAGTGACCATTATTTTACGTTCCTCTGGGAAAGAAAAACATGAAGTAATTTATCACATGCTATCAGTTGAAGACATATCACAATTTCAGAGATCAGAAAATGTGAAATATTATGATTATATGAAATATTATGATGATTATGAAATATGGTATAAATAATACCATGGGGAGATGCTCCTGATACAATGTTGCAATATTAAACGCAAAAGGTAGGATATACTTATATATACTCATAGGGGGAAAACAAGTGAAAGGAAAGCACCAAAATGCAAAAGGTGGGATCTCAGGAGGGTAGGATAAAGGGTGATTTTTTAATTTCATCTTTACACTTTTCTGATTTTCCAAGTTTTCTAGAATGAACATATACAATTTTCATAATCTGAAAAGGAAGACACTGTTATTTTAAAAATAAGTATAAAAATGAATACAATAGAATAGGTAAAATCATGGTGAGCATATGACTCTTTTCTGACGTTCCTGACCATATCGAGAGCCGCTCCCACAGGTCGTACTGAGTGGCGGGTGCATTCTCCTGTGTTGATTAACTGCGGTTGGCTTAGCTTAGTTGTTCAGTACGTGGAATGTTTCCCAATTTTTTGCTAACACAAGTACTGTACAAAGTGCTTCTTTTATTTTTCCCTTTGGGTTCTTTCCTTGGCCACTTCCAGAGTGCAGAATGACAGGTGCTACCTGACATCTCTGGGTGTTAGCTCACATCTCTGTGAGTTGGACTCAAGGGACTATGTGGTGTCCAAGGTCCACCTCCACTCTGACACTCTGTTTCTATATGTGAACATTCCGGACTGGCCTGACGTCATTTGATTTCCCAAACCCGCCTCACAGAAACTGAAATTCTTCCACTGGGCATCAGAGTATCTAATTCTACAAGGTGATAAGCCATCTTAATAAGTGAAATGAACACATCAAGTCCTTGGGAGGTGGGACCCTGGGAGAAAAGGACACTCGGGTAGAGAAGACAGACATAGGATCTAGTCTGAAACCAGATTTTCTTCCACAAATGGAACTTAAAGGCACAGGGTGCTTGAGGAGAGGGGCTTGGTGAGAGAGAGAAGGGAGAGGAGGAGAGGATGGGGGGCATAAGAGAGGAGGAGACAAAGGGAAAGGGCAGGGGTCTGTTCCTGGAATAGGGGGCTCTGCAGGTNAAAGTCTACACACAAAGAACATCATAGAAAAGAAGAACTTGGCAAGTGTAATGCCCCTCTTCCCCCCCCTGTATTCACACGTCCACTTTTGGTCCTTGTCAACATGTACATGCATCTGTGCCCAGAGCCCTCAGACCCTTCTCATTCGTTCTGTGTCATTATATCTATTCCTGGGAATCTACCCCAATAAACAGCAAGCAATGTGGACACATTTCATGTATAGGGATGTTCCTTAAAAGCAGAAAGTTGGGGGCCGGCCCGGTG
>NW_007732246.1:136845-137858 GCF_000696425.1 Galeopterus variegatus | reverse complement strand
TGGCTATCTGTGGGCTGTGGCCCCCTACTCAAGGGCTTTTGCCCCATATATGTATTTACCTCAAAACCCTATTCTAAAAATCAAATGAAGACCAACATTATTTAATTAGAATTGATTAAAGGGGCTTTTGACCTCTATCTGTAGACTGTGGTCTCCTACCTGAGGGCTTTTGCCGCATACGTGCATTTACCTAAAAACCCTATTCTAAAATCAAATGAGAATCAAGATTTATAACCCTCTGCAAGTTGGTGCTAGAAGGACAAGTTCTACTCCCAGTGTTGCCCCAGTAAAAATCTCTGGGTGTTGACAAATGAGGTGTGCACACCGTTAGAGCAAAGAGAAGAATGAGGAGAGAAAGGGAGAGTAGCAAAGAAAAAAACTTCACTGGGCTGGCCTTATGGCCAGGGATGACTTCTGGTCACTGAGAACGAGAAATCTCAGGGCTGTGTGGCTCATCCCAGAAGAACTTAGTGCATAACAACACAGCCTTTAGAGCCATCCTGCCTGCCATCCAACCCTGGCAAGTAACTTAAACTCACTGTGTCTTCATCTGGACATTGGGACTAACAATTCTCCTAGAGCGGCAGTGAGAATCAAATAAAGTTGTGCTCAATGAGGGTCTGCTATCACTATGATTTTCCCTCCACCCACTGTGTTCCTATATCAGGGTTAGTATAGAAAGGGAGGCTCAGGGAGAGGAAGCTGGTTCCCCTGCCCTGTGGCTGCAGCCCCTTAGCTCTTACCATACCTTCTTGCAGATCCTGTCACCTCCCAGACTGTCAGGCCAGGGCCAATGCCTCAGACAATGGCCTTAGGCAACATAAAAGAGATTTACAGCTCAGCTGGCAACTCAGGCTGCTGCCTCCAATGAGGGGGATTTTGTCCTTAGTGGCTCTGAAATTCCAGGGAAGAAATTATAGCATCAGCTCTTAGCCCTGCCACAAGCACCTGCCAACACTCCTCAGAATTTCCACATGTGTATATACACAGATGCATCTGCACACAAAAGTGTG
>NW_007732246.1:135321-136673 GCF_000696425.1 Galeopterus variegatus | reverse complement strand
CAACACTCCTCAGAATTTCCACATGTGTATATACACAGATGCATCTGCACACAAAAGTGTGTATGGATGCAGATATACACATAGGAATATGTGCTAATGGACATAAGTCCCTGCATACACATACAAATCTTCAGAGAGAGACACACAAATCTGCACACACATACACTTACACAGAGCAAAATATGTATATATACATAGAGACATGCACATACAGACTGATGTACATACACTCACAAAAAGAGAGACAAATATGCACATATATGTGTACACTAAAATGCCACTTAACACATTGCTACACTGTCACAAACTATACATCCAGGAACTGAACCACATATCCAGCACCCTCAAGAAACAGAGAACCTAGGAAGCCATCCCCCAACTTTAGTTTTAGCTCNATCCAGCACCCTCAAGAAACAGAGAACCTAGGAAGCCATCCCCCAACTTTAGTTTTAGCTCAAAGTCAATGCCACACAGACCCAGCTCGGTAACTGCACTGATGGCCCAGAGTGGAGTGGGGAGGAAGTCAGAGAAGATGGTGACCTGCTGCTGCTGGGCAGATCTAGCTGCTGGAGGCTTGGCAGCCCAGAGACCCCGTGGAATAGACTCTGGGAGCAAGGGGCTCTGCTGTTCAGAGGGCTAGGCAGGAATGCTGTTTCTTAGCACTCTTGGTTCAAAAACCAACTTTTCTACCAGCTATGAAAAGGAATTTCCAAGGAGCTCCTAGCTGACCAAGGGCAGAACCAGCCAAGAGTGTGGCAAACTTCATCCTGATTGGATTCACTGGAGGAAGAAGGGAAAAACCAGATGGGCTCTAGCCAGAGTTCACCAGGAGTGGGTCAGGGAGAAGATAACTGACTGAGGAACATCATGATCTTATGGATTCTCTGGCATTGTTTCTGCTCTTTCTGTGAGAAAAGTCTGCCTGGGGAATTTCTGCCATATTTTTCTCTGATACTTTGTTGATTCTGAAACATCCATGGCTCATTGTTCCCAGATGCCTTCCTGCCCCTCACATAAGGGTTACAGTCCCAGGACCAGCATCCCCACATGGCACCTGTTGCCTCCTTCAAGATGACAACTTCTGCCTGCTCAGTTAAGAACCCAGAGCCACCATCAAGAGAGACAAAAGGCTCCAAACAGTGGAAAAGCTGACCAGTATTACTGGCCCCACTGAAGATTCAGCCTAAAACCATCCACCCTGCGTGTGGAGGTACAAAAGAGAATCAAAGCAGACCTGCAAAGGAACTGTACCCACCTCGATCCCTAGGGTGGTTCAGAGAGAATATCATCTCTCAGGAATTCCCAAGTTGTCTGCCACATTTTGTCTGGCACCATAAAAATTCATTTATGGG
>NW_007732246.1:131145-134928 GCF_000696425.1 Galeopterus variegatus | reverse complement strand
TATATTTACTACTAGGAACTATTGCCACAAAGAGAGCTCATGGGACAGATAAATTTTGATGAAAAATACTCTGAAATATTGGGTGCTCTTTAGATTCCCAAGAATGAGTAAGTTTATACTCCTCTCCTGCCCAACTCCAGATGGAGAGTCCTCAGGTAGAGGCTAAACAACCCAGCAGGTACAGGGGGATTGTGGCAGGATTCATGCATCATGAAAGGCCAGGCTGAACAGCCATGATGTCCTAACCAACTTTGGGAGGTTATGAATCTACAAAATGATGGAAGAGGCATGGAATTTTGGAATAAGGTTTGGTTCAGGAATTTGTAACAGGGAGTTGGTATGTGAGATGCAAACCTATTGCCTAATCAGGAAAGAGTTCCCTGTTTGGAAAGAGCTGTAGGACCAGATGACCAGTTGGTCCCTCCAAGTTTTCCCATCATCTCTTCCTTCTCCTTCTGCCTCCCATTCATAGGTGCCCAACACTTCAGTGTGGAATGACTTAGGATCTGAAAACACACTCAGTGCTCCCCGTACCCATGGGTCTGCACTTGCTGTTCTCTAAGCAAGTGCTCTAATTCTCTATTCCTCACCTCTGGCTTCTACATATCCTCCAAGACTCAGTTTAAGGGGCACCTCCTCTGAAAAGCCTTCTTTGACCCACCTTTCCTGGAGTTATCCTTCTCTGAGCTCCCTGAGCACAATGTGGAGATTTTGCTTTCTTCACAATTTCTCCACTAGATTCCATGAGCTTTTTAAGAAAAGAGCATTTATCTGACTTACATTTATATTCTTCACAGTAGCATGAAGCCTGGTATGTACTAGATGCTTAATAAGTATTAGTAGAAAAGAAAAGCCTTCTTTGACCCACCTTTCCTGGAGTTATCCTTCTCTGAGCTCCCTGAGCACAATGTGGAGATTTTGCTTTCTTCACAATTTCTCCACTAGATTCCATGAGCTTTTTAAGAAAAGAGCATTTATCTGACTTACATTTATATTCTTCACAGTAGCATGAAGCCTGGTATGTACTAGATGCTTAATAAGTATTAGTTGTATGCATGCATGAACTGAGTAAATAAGAGGCAGCTAAGAATATGGGCTTTGGAACCAGACTGCCCGAGTTCAAACCCTGATTCCGCCACTCATTAAACATTGAACTTTGATAAATTTCCTTATCTTCTCTGTACCTTAGCTCCCTCATCTGTAAAATTGGAAGAATGATACCTTTGTTATGAGGATTAAGTGAGCTAATATTTGTAAAATATTTAAATAGTGCTAGTTTATAGTAAGCAGCCAATGCATGTTTGCCACTATTATTACACCAAATGAGTCCAAATCAATTCCCATCTAGACATCATCAGTGATTCTAAAGACTTCTCTACTAAGTCCTACCACCAAAGAAGCAAGAAATGACTCTACTTGTCCTTTGGGTCTTGTAACAATTCTTCGTCTGGGTTCCAAACAGCCCCTGTTTAGAGTGAATGGACTTTATTTACAAGGGTCTAGTTAATCAAGTCCATCTGTGATGTAAATGTGCCTCTCATTATGCTAATGCAATCACTAGACATGCAAATCCATAAGCATTTGCATGCCTAATGCAACAGTTCTTGTCCATCCTGTTCTGCCGCTATTTACTATCTAGTTTTTATGACTTATGGATTTCTAAACCTTTAAATTTATATCAGCGCCGTGACATATCTGCAAGCAGCGACAGTTTTATGAGCACTAAAAAAGCTGCAACACACCACCACTAAATACTAATGACATAAATGGTAGCTGTAATGGCCCCTGTTTTTATTACAATACCAAACCTCAATATATTGCAATTACCTCTGCACTCAAACCAGACCAAGCCACACTGTACAGGAGCCATCCCAGTGCGGGAGAAGAGACCAGCAGCAGAGTTTCCGGGTCAAGCCAGCCTGTCCCACTAAGGAGCTGAGGTCAGCAATTGTGAGAGGAATTTCCTCAGAAAGTCTACTGCAAGCCAGAGCCCTCCATTCAGGGACAGATGTGCCCAAATGCTGAGGTGAGTCTCACAAATCTCAGGTGTTGCCACTCCCGTGACAAGGAAAGGAATGGAGGGCAAGGTATCCAGACTACCTGGCCCCAGTCCTAACTGAGTTCCTAACCTGCTGTGTGACCCTGAGCAAGTTCCTTTTTTCTCAGACTCCTCATCAGGAGGGGTAGGAATACATAGCTCTAAGGGAATTTTCAACTCCGACAATCTGGGACTGGCTCTATGGAAAATTCAAGCCCAAGATGTAGCCATTAATTTTCTCCAGAATGAAAATATATCCACCGGGACATTTTTATGTCTGGTGTTATAAGTTCTGATCTTGCACCTTAAAATAATAACACCTTGAATTTATTTTATGGCATTTTCCATCTAAAACACTTTTCTGCCTGTTATGCATTCATTCTCAGTGTTCCTGGAGAGTTACCCTTTCTCTTGTGCAAGTAGGGAAACTGAGGCCTGAAAAAAGTTTGCCCATAGTTATATAGCTCATTAGAGCCAGTGTACATTCACTCTCAGTGTTCCTGGAGAGTTACCCTTTCTCTTGTGCAGGTAGGGAAACTGAGGCCTGAAAAAAGTTTGCCCATAGTTATATAGCTCATTAGAGCCAGTGTTGGCATTAAAACCCAGGTCTTTATTGGTCGTCTGGGTCTAAAGCCCAGGTCTTCTATTAAGCTATGTCTCTACCTCCCCAGCAACCACCCATCCAGAATCTATGAGCAAGAATGATACCTTCTTGGTACAATGAGAAAAACAATAGGAAAGATCTTTGAACCAGCCTCTCCCCAACATGTCAAATTCCACCATTGAGATTTTGTTCATCTGGCTCCTGAACTGTGCCCCTAGAAGTGTTAGTTCCCTAAACAGTTATCTATCACTAGTATCTCAATGTGGACTAGTTTACCAGATCACTTTTCCCAGGGATAGGTATTTAAGGGCAGCCTTGGATGGTCAGTTGTAGAGAGCATTAGTTAAGTACATGGGGACATTTTTGAGGGACAGGAGGCCTAGATGGGGGACAGTAGATGGTCAGAAGACAACAGGAGTAACAATCCTTCCTCTGGGGCCTTGAGAGGGAATGAGCTTGAGAGGGAAGGAGAGGGTCAATGAGAACAAGCTGCCCAGTCAAAGGTCAGTCCTACTTTCACTTACTCTCTAGGCTGCACTTTCTTCTCAGGATGGATGGAGCTCTGTGGGCTGAGTGCAGTAGCCAGTACAGAGAAGGTGCTCAACCAATGTTTGTGAGCAGCAATTTCAACACTAGAACTTCTGATCATCACTCCACTAAGGCAATTAAAACCCATCTGGAACTAAGAGAAATTTCTGGGACTGGTTGAAAGTGGTGCTATGGACTGAATTTTGCACTCCCTTACCCAAATCCATACATTGAAGCTCTAACCCCCACGGTGTCTATATTTGGAGATAGGGCTTTTAGGGAGGTAATTAAGGTTAAATGAGGTTGTAAGGATGGAGCCCTAATCCAACATGACTGGTGTCCTTATAAGAAGAAGAGACAGTAGGCATTTGCATGCACAGAGGAAAGGCCATGTGGGCACACAGCAAAAAGGTAACCATCTGCAAGCCAAGAAGAGAGGTCTCAGAAGAAATCACATCTGCAGATGCCTCGATCTTGACTTCTAACCTCCAGAACTCTGAGAAGTAAATTTCTGTTGTTTAAGCCACCCAGTCTATGGCATTTTGTTATGGAAGCCTAAGCAGACTAAGGCAGGCAGAGAGAAGAAACCTGATGCCATGTCCTGCTGTGGCTG
>NW_007732246.1:127833-129571 GCF_000696425.1 Galeopterus variegatus | reverse complement strand
TAACGGGCGTGGCTCTGATGGCTTTATGAGGAGAGAAAATGAGCGGGTTAGCTCTCTCTTGCTCAAGCCATTTAACATGTGATACCCTGTGTCACTATAAAGATACCACCAACAAGGCCCTCACTAGTTTTGTTCCCTGGGCTTTGGACTTCCCAGCCTCCAAAACTGTAACAAATAAATTCTATTTCTTTATAGATTACCCAGTTTCAGGTATTCTATTATAAGCAACAGAAAAGGACTAATACAGTACTATTGAGCTAGGCAAAACAAAATCACGGGCTAAATCAGTGTTCCCCGATGTCAATCACTAAGGCACTTGGTACAGAATGTTTGCCATATCTATGTACTGACTTTACTATTATTTACTGGATTAGTTTTCTAGGACTGCTGTAGCAAATTGCCACCAACTGGGTAGCTTAAAACAACAGAAATTTATTCTCTCACAGTTCTGGAGTACAGAAGTCTGAAATCAAAGTGTCCGCCGGGCTAGTCTCCCTCTGAAGGCTGTGGGAAAGAATCCTTTTTCACCTCCTCCAGCTTCTGGTGGCTCCTGGTGTTCCTTGGCTTGTGTGGCAGCAAAAAATCTCTGCCTCCATCTTCATATGGCATTTTCCCTGTGCCTCTTTCCCTCTTCTAATAAGTACACCAGTCCTATTGGATTAAAAGCCCAACCTACTGAAAATAGTATATACTTTATATAGTTTATAGTGTATAATTTACGATTATTATCCATTTAATTCAAACTTTCAGAGAAGAGACTATATTCAAAATGCCTTATTCAGTAACTGGTACAAAACAGATTTTCCCTCTGTGGATCTCTCTGTCCTTTCCTCTTCTTATAAGAACACCAGTCATTGGATTTAGAGCCCACCATAAATCTACTGTGATAACATCTCGAGATTCTTAACTCAATTACAACTGTAAAAACCTTATTTCCAAATTAGGTCATATTCACAGCTATGGGGGGTAAGGACTTGGACATATCTTTTTGGAGGACACTATTCAGCCCACTACATTTACTAAATATTTTTATTAAATTGACCTTAAATCAGGTCATTTTTTCCTTGCCTGGCAATATCCATGAAGTTATAGGTTTGATGTATTCACTATATTTTCCTTTAAGCATTTTAAAAATGTATTTCAAATCTGCAGAAATAAAAAATTGAGACTGACATAATGAACACTTGTGTATCTACCCTTGGCTTTAAGAAATCTTGGCATTTTACAATATTTATTTCAAATCCTTTTTTCTTTCAAGACATAAAATATTACAGGAGCATGTTAGGCCTGTTTTGTATTCTTTTAGATCCTATTCTCCTCCCCAGAGACAACTACTACTTAAAGCTGGTATGTATTATTCTCATTCGTGTTTTTATACTTTTATGACATTCATATATCATATAACATATATCTGTCTTATATAATCTCATATTACATATTTTAAATCTTACATAAATACTGTCATTATACTTTTCATTCTGAAACTTGCCTTTATCATTGACTATTAGGTTTTTGAGATTTAACCATGTTAATACTTGTATCTCTGGTTCATTTATTTTGCCAGGTGCTGGCAAACTTTTTCTGTAAAGAGCATGATAGTAAATACTTTTGGCTTTGCAGGTCATGTAGTCTCTGTCTCAAGTACTTAAATCTGCTGTTGTAGTGCGAAAGTAGCCAACGTGTTAGTGAGTGAGCATTACTGCATTGCAATAAACTTCATTTAGTGCGCCGCTTGGGA
>NW_007732246.1:106153-127563 GCF_000696425.1 Galeopterus variegatus | reverse complement strand
ACGTGTTAGTGAGTGAGCATTACTGCATTGCAATAAACTTCATTTAGTGCGCCGCTTGGGAGCGCAACGGTGCTTCCGCCGAGGGTTCGGATCCCACATACAGACCGGTTCCTGCTCACTGGCTGAGCGAGGTGCGGGTGCGACACTGAGGGTTGTGATCCCGTTGCCGGACACGAAAAAGGACAAAAAGGAAAAAATAAAAAACACTGAAATTTGACTTTTATAAAAATTTAACCTGTCATGAAATATTATTCTCATTTTATTTTTTTTTTACCATTTACAAAAACAGGTGGCACATTAGATTTGGTTTGAAGTTTGCCAACCACTGGGTTAAAATGATCTCCAAGTTGCCGGTTGGAATTCTGAAAGTCTTTACACACCCTTACTCAATACTTCTTTCATTGTCTGACTTCAGTGAGGCAGGAGCCTCACTATCCCACTGTCTTACTGGCTTCAGAAACCCTGGCAGGCCTGTGAGCATATATAGCTCTGATTGGCTTCTTCCGAGTAAAAGCTTCAGGGGTAGGCTTAACCCCATGCTAAAGGGGAATCTGTGTCTGGAGAAGCTAAAGATATAAAATGACAGGGAAAGGCAGACTCATCTTCTAGAAAGTATCTCAGACATATCAAAATCCCATGCAACAATGGCCCACCCAGAATCAGATACTGGGAAAACTTCCCAGTAAACTTTGGGTAAAGAGCAGATAATAAGGGGGTAAAGGAGTCTTAGCAAATAAGTACACATCCCAGTACCACATACTGGGGCACAGTCACCCAGGGTGTGGGCATATATATAGTGGGACTTGAAATTGTGCTTCCCCTTATAAGCTCTGAAATTCTTCCATTAAAGGTCATCCATCTCCTTACTTAAGGCATTGCTCTCTGGCATAACAGAGTTCATTGACGTCAGATTTCTCTTTCACTCAGGACTTTTTTTGGTAGGCAGCAAAAGTAAACTCAGTACGTATGTCTTAAACAAAGGGAATCCTGTAATGAAAGGATCCTATAAGTAAAAAGTTCATAGGTAAAAGTGTTTTTAGGCACGGCTGGAAGCAGAAGCTTGAACAATGTCACTAGGACATGGTTTTCCTCTGTATTGCTCAAATGATTTTCCTCCGTGTTAGTGTGATTGTCATCTAGCTCCTTCCTTCTGATTCCATAATGCCTGCTTGTAGCTGCAGAACATAGTTTTTCTCACATCTGACTGGCTCCAGTTAGATAATGGGAACATCCTGAACCAATCACTGCATCCAGGAAAATTCGAGGCTCTGATTGGCCAGACCAGAGTCACATGCCTGAAGACAGAGAAGGAATTGGCTTCACCTGAGGCACACAGATTGTTGCTAGGGGTGGGAGTGCATCTGCAATGGAAAATTGACGCTGCTGCAAAAGGTAGAACAAGTGTATGGGTGGATGGTCAAAACACAACCAGTGTCTACTCTGACAAGACTTCCTTTTGCAGGTAAATTTCTGAGTGATAATTCCCGAGGAGTAAAAAGGAGAAAGGTAGAGGCATTGCCCAAGGAAGTTAGGTCTGAATGGGAACCCTAGACCTGAAGGGGATGCCAAAGTTCTCAGACCCATCATTTTGAATAGCCTCAATAATGATGGCAGGTCACAAGGTGCAATGAGGCTAACGCTTTGTATTGGAGAAATCAGGACCCAGCTCAAAAGTCACCTTCTAGACTTCTAGTTTCAGTTTTGACATGTAAAGAGATTAGAAGTTGTCACTTCCATCCTTACATCAAGAAAAATCTGAACAAAATGAAAATCAATGATTTTTCTTGGATCCATTAGACAATTGAGGTTGCAGGGCAAACTGCCATCCTGAAATCTGTAGACAGGCAAATACAGAGAAATGGTCAAGATGAGCTTACTTGGAGCAGAAGCTACTGGATTACAAACCGGTAGGACACTTAAATGGCAATTTTGGTGAATTGCTGGAGGTTGAGTGAGAACTAGCTTGAGAGTGAGAAATCACAGTGGGGAGGGAGGTCACAGGCCTAGAGATACCCCCACACTTTGATGGGTTTTACCTTTAGGAATCCCACCAGATTCTCGTGATGAAGAGCCAAGAAAAATCCCTCATGTTTTGGACACAGAGGAGAAGAGTAAGCATTTTGAAGTATGCCTGGTGCATTTTCCATAAGGAAGACCTATTCTCCAGTAAAAAAGACTTTATCAGAGCCTTATCTTATAGAGGTAGAGGGGCAATTACCCAACTTCAGCCCCATCTAGCCTCCCTCTCACCTAAGGAGTGGAGGAAGAGGGTGGGAGAAAAGAAAGGCAAGAAACAATTGTGAAGGTCACAGCCCAGGGATTCAGGTCCACTAAAACACTAAGATTTAACCATATTATAGAATACCTCCCCTCCCCCACACCATACCTCCATAATAACAGGGCACCACTGTAATAACGGTGCATTATAGCTGAAAGAGTTGCAAGGTTCCGATTCTATTTAAGACGGAAATTTTACAAAAACCCAAAGACATCAGGAGAGACAAAAACAAGGACCCTAAAGGAATTTGAAGCCCCTAGCACCTATGAATACAGCAAACATTAAATATAGACCAACAACTAGACAGATTAATATAAAACCTCACACTAAAGTCCCATTTACCTCAGTTCCTATTACCCAATATATTATGTCTGGCTTTCAACAAGAAAATTACAAACATATTAAAAAGCACGAAAAACACAGTCTGAAGAGACAAAGCATGCATTTATACACAACTCAGTTATGACACAGATTTCAGAATTATTTGACAGAAAATGGAAAAGTAGCTACAATTTATATGTTAAGAAAAAGTAGACCACATGTAAGGATGGTTGGGTAATGCAGACAGTGAGATGGAAAATCTAAGAATCAAAAGGAGCTGCTAGAAATCAAAAACACTGTAACAGAAGTGAAGAATGCCTCTGATAGATTCATGCATAGACTGGACATGGCCAAGGAGAGAATCAGTGAGCTTGTCAATAGAAATTTTCCAGACTAAAATACAAAGAGTAGAAAGAATTAAAAACAAAAACAAAATCATGATAGAATATCCAAGAACTGTGGAACAATTTGAAAAGTCCTAACACACATAATTGGAATACCAAGAGAAGAGAGAATGGAACAGAAAAATACTTGAAATAATAATGGCCAAGAACTTTCCAAAATTAATGACAGGCACCAAACTATAGATCTTGACAGCTCAAAGAAATGCCAAGTAGGATAAATACCCAAAACTCTACACCTAGAAACAACACATTCAAAAGACAAAGAAAATCTTGAAAGAAGCCAAAGAAAAACAAATACTTTATCTATAGAGAAGAAAGGATCGGAATTACAGTGGACTTCTCCTCAGAAATCATACAGGCACCAAGAGAGTAGAATGAAATATTAATTTCAGACAATGCACACTTCAGAATAAGAAAAATTATCAGGGGGATAATTACATAGGGGGACATTACATAATGACAAAGGGATCAATTTCTACAAAAAGACATAATAATCCTTTTTTTCTTATTTTTTTATTTATTAAGAATATTCATGAGATACAAAGCTAATTGTCAGGGATCAATTTCTACAAAAAGACATAATAATCCTTTTTTTCTTATTTTTTTATTTATTAAGAATATTCATGAGATACAAAGCTAATTGTCACTCCCCGTGCAAGGGCAAGATTCATACTGGGGGCATACCCATTACCAGAAATAATTTTTGTACCCTGTGTCCCCACCCAATTATCCCCCAACATCTCTCCCTCTCCCCCCAACTCTGCTTTGTAGCCCTAGGAATGCTCCCTCCCTCTGTAAGACCACCACACTACTGTGGTCTTTCTTTCCTTCCTTCCTTTCTCTCTTAGCTCCCACATATGAGTGAGCACTTGCTGTATTTATCCCTCTGTGCTTTGCTCATTTCATTCAACATAAGTTTCTCCAGGTTCATCCATGTCGTTGCAAATTGGAGTATTTCATTCTTTTTTATGACAGAGTAGTATTCCATGGTGTATATATACCACAGTTTCCTTATCTGATCATCCACTGATGGACATTTAGGTTGGTTCCATATCTTGGCTATTGTAAACAGAGCTGCAGTGAACATGGGAGTGCAGGTATCTCTTCGACATGATGGTTTCCATTCCTCTGGATATATACCCAGAGGAAGGATTGCTGGATTCTATGGAAGATCCATCTGTAGTTTTTTGAAAAACCTCCATATTGTTTTCCATAGTGGTTGTACTAATTTACAGTCCCACCAACAGTGCAGGAGTGTTCCCTTCTCTCCACATTCTCACCAGCATTTGTTATTCACCGTCTTCCAAAAAGACATAATAATCCTTACTGTGAATGAACCTAACAACAGAATATCAAGGTACATGAGGTAAAAAATGATAGAACTGCAGGAAGAAATAGACAAATTTACTCTCACAGTAGGAGATGTTAACACTGCTCTTTCAGTAATTAATAGGTCAAGAAGGCAGAAATTCAGTAAGGTAAAGTTGACCTGAACAATACTGTTAAGCAACTTAATCTAATTGGCATCTATAGAATACTCTATCCAACAATAACAGAATATACATTCTTCTCAAATTCACATAGATCATGTTCTGAGCCATAAAATACACCTTAACAAATTTTTGAAATAGAAATTAAACATAGAACAAAGTATGTCCTCAGATCACAATGGAATTAAGCTAGAAATCAATAACAGAAAGATAGCTGGAAAATCCCAAAATATTTGGAGACTAAACACACACTTCTAAATAACAATTGGGTCAAAGAAGATGTCTCACAGAAATTTTAAAGCATTTTGAACTAAATGAAAATGAAAATACAACTTATCAAACTGTGTGGGATCCAGCAAAAACAACAGTTAGGGAAAAATTTAAAACAGGACATTTATTCAAAAAGAAAGATCTAAAATCAATAATCTAAGCTTCCTCCTTAGGGAACAAGAGAAAGAAAAGCAATTTAAGCCTAGAGCAAGCAAAAGAAAACTAAGAAAAATTAATGCACCAATAAATAAAGTTGAAGACAGGAACAATAAAAAAAATCAACAAAACCAAAAGCTGGTCCTTTGAAAAGATTGATAATTGATAAACCTCTACTCAGGCTAACTAAGAAAAAAAGAAAGAGAAGACAGAAGTTACTAGTATTAGAAATAAAAAGGGGTCATCACTACTGATTCCATCAACATTAAAAGGATCATAAAGGAATAAAAAGAGCCAAAAATTTGACAGCTTAGATGAAATGAACCAATTTCCTGAAAGACACAAACTATGAAAACTCAAACAAGGAGAAATAATCTGAATAGACCTATATGTTCTAAAGAAATTAAATCAATAATTAATAGTCTTTCAAAAAGAAAGTACTAGGTCCAGATGGTTTCACTGGTGAATTCTACCAAAAGTTTAAGGAAAAAAGAATTCCACTTCTCTACAATCTCCTCCAGAAATAGAACTAGAGAGATTACTTCCTAACTCATTCAATGAGACCAGCATTACCCTAATACCAAAACAAGACAAAGACATTACAAGAAAGAAAGGCTACAAAGTAATACCTCTTGGGAGCATAGATGCAAAAATCTTCAACAAAATACAAGCAAATCAAATCCAATAATGTATAAAAAGAATTATACATCATGACCAAGTGGGATTTACTCCAGGTATCCAAGGCTGGTTCAACATTCAGAATCAATTAAAATAATCCATTAAATTAACAGACCACATCAATAGACAATACCAGCGGAAAAGAAAGAAAAATCATATGATCATATTTACCGATGGATAAAAGGCATTTGACAAAATCCAATACTCACTCATAATTTTAGAAATTCTCAGAAAACTAGGAATAGAGGGAAACTTTCTCAACTTGATAAAGAACATCTACAGAAATCCTACAGCTAACATATGTAGAGGTGAGAAACAGGATGCTTCCCACCTAAGACTGGAAATAAAGCAAGGACAACCCCCCACCCCCACTCACTCTTATTCAACATTGTACTGGAAGTCTTAGCTAGTACGATAAGATGAGAGTAGGAAATAAAAGTTGTGCAGATTTGAAAGAAAAAAATAAAACAGTCTTTGTTTGCAGGTAAGATGATTTTCTATGTAGAAAATCACAAATAATCAACATCAAAACTCCTAGAATTTATAAGTGATTACAGCAAGGTTGCACATTAAAAGGTTAATATATAAAAGTCATTTGCTTTCCTTTATACTAGCAATGAACAATTGGAATTTGAAAATAAAAACACTACACAGTAGCACCAAACATATTAAATACAAGTATAAATCTAATATAAAATATGTAGTGTCTATATGCAGAAACCTACAAAACTCTGGTGAAAGAAAATCAGATCTAAATAAATAGAGGGTTTTTTATGCACATCAGCTGGAAGACTCAGTATTAGTAAGATGTCAATTCTTCCCAACTTGATCTATAGATTCAATGCAATCTCAATAAAAATTTCAGCAAGCTATTTTGTAGATATTGACAAGTGATTCTAAAGTTTATATCAATAGGCAAAAGACCCAGAAGAGCCAACACAATACTAAAAAGAACAAAGTGGGATAAGTAAAACTACCCAACTTCAACTCTTACTATATTTTTATTTTTTTATTTTATTTTATTTTATTAAGAATATTCATGAAATACAAAGCTAATTGTCTCCCCTCGTGCCTGTGGTGTGAGGGCCAGATTCATACAGGGGGCATACGCCTTACCAGAAATTACATTTGTACCCTGTGTCCCCACCCAATTATCCAACCAACCTCCCTTCCCCTCCCCCTCTCTCCCCCACACCCTTTGTAGCCCTAGAAATGTTCCTTCCGCCTATAAGACTACTGCACTGCTGTGGTCTTTCTTTCCTTCCTTCCTTTCACTCTTAGCTCCCACATATGAGTGCAACTCTTACTATAAAGCTACAGTAATCAAGACAGTGTAGTTCTGGTAAAAGAATAGACACATAGATCAATGGAACAGAATAAATAGCCCCAAAAAAGATCCACGCAGACATAGTCAGTGCAAAGCCAAGTCATTAGAGAAAAGGTAGTCTTTTCAACAAATGGTGCTGAAATAACTGGACGTCCATACACATAAAAACATCGGTCTAGACACAGACCTCATACACTTTCCAAAAATTAATTCAAATGGATCATAAACCTAAATGTAAAGTACAAAACTATAAAAACTCTCAAAACAAACATAGAAGAAAATCTAAGTGACCATAGGTTTGACTATGAGTTTTAGATATAATACCCAAAGCACAATTCATGAAAGAAAAAACTGATAAATTGGCCTTTGTTAAAATTTAAAGTTCCTGCTCTGCAAAAGATACTGCTAATAGAATGAAAAGACAAGCCACAGTGTGGGAGAAAATATTTTGAAAACATATCTGATAACAGTCTTATATCTAAAATATGCAAAGAACATATAAAACTCAATAATAAGGCAACAGACAACCCAACTATAAAATGAGTAAATAATCTGAACAAAAACCTCACTAAGGAAAATATGCAAATGGAAAATAAACATGTTAAAAGATGGTCAGCATCATTTTTCATCAGTGAATTTCAAATTAAAGCAATGAGATACCACTACACAACTATTAGAATGGCTGAAATCCAAAATACCAATAATACCAAATGCTGTTGACAATGCAGGAACTCTCATTCATTGCTGGTGGGAATGCAAAATGGTTTAGTTACTTTGATAGACAGCTTGACAGTTTCTTACAAGGCTAAACATAGTCTTATCATATGATCTGGCAATTGTGCTCCTAGATATTTACCCAACTAATCTGGAAATTTATGCCCACACAAAAACCTGCACACAAATGTTTATAGCAGTTTTATTCATAATTGCCAAAAACTGGAAGCAACCAAGACACGCTTCAATAGGTGATGGATAAACAAACTGTTATATCCATATATGGATGTCAACTTTAAAAAATGAGCTATCAAGCATGAAAAGACATGGAGGAACCTTAAATGCATATTGCCAAATGAGAGGAGCCAGTCTGAGAAGGCACATAGTATATGATTACAACTATATGACATTCTGGAAAAGGCAAAAATATAGAGACAGTTAAAAGATGAATGGTTGCCAGGGGTTGGGATGGGGGGATAGAGGCGAGGGATGAATACATGAAACATAGGAGATTTTTATGGCAGTAACACTATTCTGTATGATACTATAATGGTAGATACATAACATTATGCATATGTTGGAACCTATAGAAGCTTACAGCACAAAGAGTAAACCTTAATGTATGCATTTTCTTTTTAATTAGGAGGTTGTGAGATCCCAGAAAGGAATGCAGACAATGAAATGAGAATCTAAGTATATTATAAATGTACAGAACAACTTCATGAAAAGGGCGGGAAGAAAAAGTGCTGACCTAAGGAACTTAAGAAGTGGCATCTGTAAGACTAAAGGCAAATGGCACTTCACCTAAGCACTGTACTCTAGTTGATGGAGTTATTTCGTACAGGGGTACAGGCCAACAATTCTGAAACCCCTACGCATGTGTAATGAAACTGAACAATTAAATAAATAGATGGTGGATGATAGTATCCAGGTTTCTAACTGTTAGAGTGGGAATTTACAGATAAGCAAGGGGAGGAGGCTAGAATGACCCATGTGGCAATGGATGAGAGCTGGAAACATCAGTATGGGCTCATCTTTTGCTTAACATAGATATGGATGGTTATGGTTAGAAATACTTATAATGTGTATCTACGAGAGTTAGTATACATCTATATATTTTCTTTCTCTGTCTGCTGAGGAGTTCTATAAGCAATGGCACCCCATAGCAATGAACATACCTAGCGCCCAGACCTTGGTTTCAATCCCATTCTTCAATAAAAAGAATCAGGGCTCCTTGGATAAATGGCTGATTCTAGGACGGAAGCAGGAGTTGTTCAAGATGAGCCTGGTGCATCCTGAAGTTCCCAAAAGTGAGGAAGTTCCCCCCCCCAAAAAAAATAGTAACAACAACCAAAAAAACCCTACATTGAACAGGGTATGTCAAGTGGACACAGAAACCAACAGAAAAGAGCTCCTAATGCCCAAAGCAGGAATAATATAGGCAACAAAATTAAGTAGCATTACATTATAATACAAAGTATAAAATAAATATCCACAAGTCCAGACTTGAATGTGTATGATTGAAGAAATAAATAAATAAATGGGGGAGGAGAGTCAAATCTCCCTTGCAGAAGAATTCCAAATAATTTATGCACTCTGCTCCCCACTCCTAAATGCAGGCTGAACGTAGTGACTTCCTGCCAAAGAATACAGTATGGAAAGGAGGGGAGGTGGAAATTAACTTTACTGTGGAGAAACCTGACAAACCCTACCTCAGCCAGGGGACTAAGGTCAGTATCAACAGTGATATATCATGCTGATGGTATGGACCTAAAGGGCACCTTACTTCTGTGGTCTTATATCCCCAAATCCCTAACTCCAGTCCAATCATGAGAAATGTATTAGACAAATTCTTTTTTTGTTTTTTTTTAAAGATGACCGGTAAGGGCATTCTTAACCCTTGACTTGGTGTTGTCAGCACCACGCTCAGCCAGTGAGCGAACCGGCCATCCCTATATGGGATCCGAACCCATGGCCTTGGTGTTATCAGCACCACACTCTCCCGAGTGCGCCACCGGGCCGGCCCTAGACAAATTCTGATAAAGAGGAATCCTACAAAATACTTGACCAGTATGCCTCAAAACTGTCAGGGTCATCAAAAACAAGCAAAAGTTCTGAGAAACAGTCACAGCCAAGATCAGCCTAAGGAGACATGATGACTAAATATAATTTGGAATCCTGGATGGGATCCTGGCACAGAAAGTGACATTAGATAAAACTAAGGAAATCTGAATGAAGCATGGACTTTAATTATAATGTATTAATATTGATTCATTAATTGTAACAAATGTACCATATTAACATAAGATGTTAATAGGGAAAATCAGGTGAGGGGGTATATGAGAACTATCTTCTCAATTTTTCTCTTCATCTAAAACTGTTCTAAAAAAAAAAAAAAAAGTCTATTGAAAACAAAGTCACCTCCTCCCTGAAGCCCCTGCCTCCTCCAAGATCCCATGGTACTTGGCACCTCTACCATGGCAGTGACCAAACTTCCCCAGGCACATCCCCTCTTCTCCCTAAGCCTCCCCAGAGAACCAACCCTGTCATCATTTTAGGAAAGGGGAATTGCATCTTCTGAGTACTGTTTTGGAGACAACGTCCTTTGCTTGCATACAGATGTTCTGGTCTACTCCTGAAACAGCTTGTACTGCCTCTTGCTATCTTCAGGGACACTGCTGTCTCCATAAAGGGACCCACAAGTCCCCTATAGACTGGTGTCCCCTCTTCAGAGACCAGAGAACACTTTGACCCATTACAAGACAAAGCTCCAGGACCAGAGTCCAGCTAAGCCCCTTCTCCTCTTGCCCAGCTTCCCTTTATCCCCTGTCTGGGGCCCTCTTTGTCTCAGTGGGGTTTAGTTGTTTAGGATCAGGACTGTCGGCTGGAGTCCGGATTTTTTTTCCCACCTGAAGCAGATAAGAGATTCTATTTTTAAAGTGCTTGGTTTCTCTCTGTCTCACTCAGGAGGTGGCTGGTGCGCCAGGACTCTGCTCAGGATAAATGCTCCATCTTTTGCTCTTCCCTCTCTCCTCAGCTTTTATGCCATTGCCAATACCGTCCTCCCCCTGGTGCTGTCAGGGGAAGCTGGGCTCGTAATTCTTCCAGGGAAAGTATTAGAAAGAAAGAAATTAAGTTCAATCAAAGTGTCAGGCTTGGATTGTTTGTGTGTTGGGATGTAGGTGAGAGGAGCTTAATAAGACCTCCTTCGGTGCCTCAGTCTTTACTCTGCTTCTCCCCCACCCCCACCCCACCATAATGCAGCCCCCTTCTGGATGTTAACCTTTATTAGGTGACAAGAGGAGCTAATCAAATAAACAAGTCCCAATACGAGGTAAGCCCACTCTACCAGAAGCCAATCACAGCAGCAGCCTCAGGAGGATAGATGTGGCTACAGGAACACATACACACACATGCAGCAATCATTTATGTCTTCGTAACGCAGCAGCGCTCACTAAGAGCTTTCCTCGAATTGTCTTCATGTTTCCCCTCAGCCAGTTCATCACTGCTCAGGATTTCCTGACCTACCTTAATGCTGCTGAGGCCCAAGTTTATTCCTCCAGTGCAGACCTGACCTCTGATATCCATGGGTCTATTTGACATTTACACACGATATCTCAACGGAACCTCAAATGCGACATGTCCCCAACTGACCTCACAAACCCCTCTCCGCACATCTAGCTCTCCTTTCAGGGAGTGGAAATGTCACCCTTTCTATAGCATAATCAGAAATCTCAGAGAAATCAGAGACCACCCCCACCCCGGACACCTCTCTTCACCTTTGTATTGTCACCCATCACTAAATCCTAGGGATTTAGCTCCTCAGTAGCTCTCAAATCCATCTACTGCTTTCCAACCTCACTGTCACTGCCTTAGTCCAGCTGCTTTTGTCCCTAAGCCTGGATGGCTGTCAAAACCTCATCATTGTGCCTGCTCCACATCTCTCCTTTTCCAGGCCCTTCTCTTCCCAGCAGCCAGCCTGGCACTCTATAAAAGTAAAGACCATTATGGCACTCCTAACAGGGTCCCATCACTCCCAGAATGGAGGCCTAAACCCTCACCCTAGCCTACCAGGCTCAAGATCTGGCCCCTGAAACACCCCAGCCTCATCTTGATCTCCTTCCATCCCCCATTTTAGGGGCAATGCTGACCCTTCCATGGTCCTTCCAGGGCTTCCACAGATCTATGGTATTTCCAATCTTGGGGTTTTGCACATGCTGTTCCTTCTCCTGGAATGCTCTCCCCAACCCTCAACCTTGGCCTAGCTAATTCCTAACTTCAAGTCTCAGCTCAAAGTCAGACTCCCTCATGGCTCATAGTTCCCTAAGTAGGCATTTCCTCCATAGCATTTATAACTCTTTGTAATCACGCGGTTCTGTATGATTATTGGATTCGAGTATGCCTACAGTATTAGCTTGAGGGTGGCTCATAGTTCCCTAAGTAGGCATTTCCTCCATAGCATTTATAACTCTTTGTAATCACGCAGTTCTGTATGATTATTGGATTCGAGTATGCCTACAGTATTAGCTTGAGGCCAGAGACTGTCTGCTTGGTGCATGCTGTAATCCTGGCATCTGGAACAGTGTCTGGCTTATAATAGGGGCTCCATAACTGTTTTGTACATGAACAAATGGATCCTCCTAACAACCTTAAGTGAGTTTTTATTTTCCTGCTTCCTATGTAGCCCAGAGATACTCTATAACTCACCCAGGTCACACATCTGTATCAGAGATAGGATTTGAACAAGTTCTAGTTGCCTCTAAAGCCCAAGTTCCTGAGCAATACTTTGTACTGCCTTCTCCCTATTTGTTCATGGGACCTATGAGCCAGGGAAGTTCTAAGACTTCCTCCCTCCTGACCAGACACTGCCCACGTAGGGGGAGAGTGTAACAGTCCATGAGGAAACCTGAGCCAGAGGCTGGGGGGAAGGGTAAGCAAAAATCCCACAGAGAGAGCATTTGCTTTTTTGACCACTCAGCGCAACACATACGCAGCTCCTCCTTTTGGTCTTACTAACAATAACTAACACTATTAGTGCCTACTGTGTGCTTGGCACTGTTTTCAGTGTTTTACATGTAGTCATCTAATTAAGCCTCATCCCAACCCTATGAAGCAGGCATTATTATTATTTCCACTTTTCAGGTGAGAAAACAGAGGCCCAGACAAAATAATAACTTGCTGAAAACTACACAGCTGATCAGGGCAGAGCTGGGATAGAACCCAGACAGCCTGGCTCCAGAGCACACATTTCCAGCCATCCTTTCAAACTGAGAGCCAACTCAACTGCATCTACAGCCTTGGTGAGTGGACAGTGAAGATGCCCCGTCCTCCCCTAGGTAAGGGGTGAGCTTGTGAAGCAATCCTCTCTCCAGGGACACTGAATGTTGAGCCTAGTGACTCAAGAATGAAACTTACTATCTTTGATACATTCTGCAGATGGGATCCCAAAGGGACAGTCATCAGTTCCTGTTCCCTAGACCCTCCACCTCAAAGCTGTCCTGCTCCCTGTCTTTCCCTGAGCCTACTTCTTTAGCGTTCACTTCGATTCTGTGGGCTGCCCGAGGGCACATGAAGAAATTCCTTTTCTGCTTAAAATAGCCAATTTCTGTTCCTTGTAACCAGAGTCCTAATAGATCTTGGGGTTGAGGCTCAAATCAGAAGACTGTGGACTAGGGCCTTTGATGTCCTGTGGCAGGTTTTCTTACTTTTGGAAATTAAGCTGACATCCTAAGAAAAAGAGGGCTTCAGGGAGCTCAGTGCCCATCATGGGAACAACTCAAGAAGGTGGTGGAGGATGGGCAGGGGTCTCCAAGGCTGGGTCAGGGCTGCACAGCCCAGGGAGTGGGGGAGAGGGAAGGAAGATGTGGGTGCCTATACTTAAGGGGACAAGCAGGCCTAAGAATGACAGGGCAGGAAGGGACAGCAGACAAGGTGGCTTCAGCAGTGTGAAGGGCCAAATTAAAATGACAAGAGTCAGGTAGGCAGGCTCTCCAGAGGGTACAGTTTGTACAAGGGCTCTTGTAAAGCTGCCTTCATTATCCTTACGGAAGCCACACAGGCAGAAACATAGTGTGCTGCAATGGGCTGTCACCATTAAGGCAGAAAGTGAAGGATGCAGTCACCAGATTGCCTCCCAGGCATCCTTTGGAGAGGTGAACGTGTTAGCCAACATGGGTGAGATGCTCCTCTCTCCCACAAAGTAAACTGATGCTAATTACACTTCTCAGACAATCTCCTCAGTTTTACAGGAGTAACATCCTTTGTATAATCAGCTGTCATTATGGGAAATAATAAGAAACCCCATTCCCCTTCATTCCACTTCATCCTGAAAATGACACACAAACACAGAGGGAAAGTTGAGATGGTGATTCAGCAGACATTTATTCCCTACCTCCACGCCATAGGCCCTGCCAGGTGTCGGGAGCAACTGTTTACAAAACTGGGCTGCACATCAAAGTCACGCAGAGGAATTGTAAAAATACAGAAGCTTCAGACCCAGCCCAGAGCTACTAGATCATAATCTCAGGATCAGGAACCAGCAGGTGCACTTCCCACAAGCTCCCAAGTGAAGGGTAGATGAGGTCAGACAAGTCGTGGGGTGGGGTGCAAAACAGACCATGAAGAGCCGTGATAAACAGTTTATATTTTATTGTAAATGAGCAGAGAACCCATTTGGAAGTTTTAGCAGAGGAGTGCCATGATCTGACTCACATGCTGAGGCTGCTGTGGGGAGAACATATGTAGAGCAGCATGCGAGCAAGCCAGGAGACAAGTCAGGCAACTGCCATTGTCCAAGGGAGAGATGATGGTGGCCTGGATCAACTGGCTGTTGGATTTATTTTGCAGGTAGAGCTGATAGGACTTTGCTGATGGATTGGATGCGGGGTGCAAGAGAAAAAGAGAAATCAAGAATGATGCCAGGTCTGAGCAACTAGAAGAATGGAGTTACCATTAACAGAGATGAAAAAGACTTTAGTATAAGCAGATTTGAGGAGAGAAGACCTGGGCTCCATTTTGAACATGTTATATCTGAGATGCCTGTTAACCATGTGAGTGAGTATGTGGAGTGGAGGGTTGGGATCAGAGTGTGGGCTTGGGATTAAGGCTGGGTGGCCCTCAACTTTCTGTGCTGCCTTTCAGTTTTAGATTGGAAATCCTCCTCCCCATCCCCCATCCCCCATCCCCCAAGCACTCACACGCCATCACTGATGCTTACACGAAGTGGACTCCACTCTCTAACTTCATGAAGGGGATTTGACTTAGTCCTGATCAATCAGAGCCCACACTGCCTTTCTGTAGAAATAGATTTAGAGCTTGGCATGAGACTCCTTCAGAGTCAATGAGATACTGTGAGAATTTTGCAAAGACTTCTGGAATGGAGGATTTGAAGCAGAGACAATGAAAGGGTTGGAGCTTCTGCAGCCGTGTCATGACTGTGAAGAGAGCGGAATGTGTGAGAGAAACAGAGACCAGGTAGTAAACTCTTTTCAAAAAAAGAAAAAAAAAACTCATATGATTCTGATACAACATATCTGTGGACTAGTACTTGGGAATAGCTGTAGTATATACTTGGTTCCACATCATTGCTACTCACGTGCAGTCTGCAGACTCATAACATGGGATCTAGTTAGAAATGGAAAATCTCAGGCCCCAACCCATATTTAAGGAATGAGAACCTATATTTTCACAAAATCTCCAGATGATCTGTATGCAGAAATAAACATTATTAGGCCACAAAGAGCTTGTGCTTTTCTGAGGGGGAAAAAAACACATTTATGATATAATTAAGTAATAAAGCCAGGTTATATAGGCATTGGCAAAAATTGCCTTGGGAGCAATAATAATAAGTACTATATACTGTGCACTTACTATATGAAGGAGTCTGCCCATCTCACTGTTAGCGGGCTCCACAGCAATGCAAAGAAATACCATCTGAGTAATGGTATGTGACCTAGCCACAGTTGGGATACAGCTATGAGTGACGAAGAGCCTTTGAATCATACTGTGCACTTACTATATGAAGGAGTCTGCCCATCTCACTGTTAGCGGGCTCTACAGCAATGCAAAGAAATACCATCTGACTAATGGTATGTGACCTAGCCACAGTTGGGATACAGCTATGAGTGACGAAGAGCCTTTGAATCATGATCCAGGAAGCATCTCACAATTCTATGACAAAGATTAAGATGAGTTCTAAATTATCAGTTACACCACTCAGTAAAATACAAACACTTTCTTTTGAACTAATGTGGAAATTCTAGTTCCCATTTTCATAGGTATTATTGCATTAATCCTAACAGAATTTGATATTATTGTTCAACTCATTTTAACAAATGAAGAAACCAAAGCTCAGAGATGTTAAGCTCCTTTCCTAAAGTCGCACAGCCAGGAAGTGGCTAATCTCATATGCATTCCCCCTTCTTTGGTAATAACTGCTCCCAGGTAGAGCTCCCTCTTCCCACCCCACCCACACCCCCAACCTGGCTCCATGACTGGCCAATTAGCTCATTTTTTCCTCTGACCACAGAGATTAGTTCAGGGAATGCACGCAACTGGTCAGTTTAATATTCATCAGCTGTGGAATGCTTGCTGGCACTGTGAGGTGGAAAAATGCTCTTTTCCTAATGGGGAAAGTAGGCAAAGAGAATGTGAGCCTGTTGTTGCTGGAGTCAAATTACCACAATGGGGGAGCTAGACATAAATCTGGATGTGAAAAGAGGCAGATTTCTGATGATTTCTTTAAGCTCCTGGATCCAGCCATACCTGAATTCAATACCCCTTGGATATTTTGGTTCTGAGATATTTTTGGGGGGGTGGGTGGTACTAAGGGTAGTTTGAGTTGAGTTTCTGTCATCTGAAACCATAAGAGTCCTGCATGCAGTGATAAAGTCAGCCTTCAAAACCAGCTCTGCTTCAAAGCCTGTTCTCTTAATCAAGTGCCATACAAAGGGGGGTGAAAGCCTATGGTCATGGAAATTGAGTTGGAACATATACTGATGTGGGAGGAAAGGATTAATGTGAGTAAAATAGACAACCAAGCCCCTAATTCTAATGTCTTATCCTTCCCTGTATACCACACTCCCTTCGGCCGGACTGTGGGGAAGCCAGGCCTGCATCCTGCCACAGGACCTCCAAGAGCAGAGCTGGTGCTGGGTATGCGGTGATGGCAAGGTAAGTATTGTCAAAGGAATGTTTGGTTGACAACTCCAGGCTACCTGGGTGCTTCTGGGGTGGATATTTTATAGTCTGAGGACACTCATCTTTTTTCAGCTGCTGTAGACTCGCATTGCTGCTATTTCTGCCCCATGGCTGTCTTCTCCCATCCTGGGGAGCGTCAAGAACCTACCCTCTCTCTCCTCCCTCAGACCCCAGCTCACTGCCTACCTCTGCTCCAAGCTGAGTGACAGTTCCAGGAATGACATCCTGTCTGCTTTTCACCTCTGCCCCAGACCAAGGTCCTTTTTCTTCTTGTTCTCTTGTTTGTGTGTGTCTGTTACAGAATAAAATTAGTAAAAAAATTTCAATAATTTGCAGCTAACTTCCCTATCCCAATTGCCTGGTTCAGCTGACTTAAGCTTTTCACCTCTGCCCCAGACCAAGGTCCTTTTTCTTCTTGTTCTCTTGTTTGTGTGTGTCTGTTACAGAATAAAATTAGTAAGAAAATTTCAATAATTTGCAGCTAACTTCCCTATCCCAATTGCCTGGTTCAGCTGACTTAAGCAATTTTAACAATTGACATTAACAAGTAAGAAGCCCACTCATTGGGCATGTGGCTGGGAGACCAATGTTTCAGCATCCACTCCTTGACATCATGGCTGCAGCCTACTTCCCTTCCACATTAATCTGGCTTCTAGTGGGTGACATGTTTAACGGCTCCCATGGATCACGGCTCCCCCTGAGCTCCTGAGAAGAGGGACCAATGAGAAGATAGCTCTGTTCTGATGAAGCAGAAGTCCTGGGCAATGTGATTGGATGGCTGGTTTGCCACTTAGTCATTCATACATGAAGGGAGCCCCTACTGTTCCAGGCTCTCTTCCCAACTCTGGGAATAAAGGGAGGCACAGCCTGACCAGGTCCCTTCCCCAGGAAGAGAGATACAGTAAAAAAGATAAGCAGATTTGAGTACTTCCCAGCATCAGAGCTGCTATAAGGAAAATAAAACAGGGCAGTGTAATAAAGCTCAACTGGTAGGAAAGGAAGTGGCTCAATATTAGACAGAATAATCAGATGGCCTCACTGAAAAGGTGACTTCTTAGCTCAGATTCAAAGAAGAAGAAGGAAATAGCCACACAAAGAGTGGGAGATGGAAGAGTATTCTTTGTCCCCAAAGGATCAAAGCTTCTGGGACAGGTGAGAGGATGGCATATTTCCAGAACTAACAGAAAGCCAGTATGAGCTACTTAGCAATGGAGGAAAACAGTAGAAAATGAGGTTGCAGTGGTCAACAGGGGCCAGATCGTGGAGGCCATGTAGGTCACTGTGAGGAGTTTCAGTTCACAATGGATGGTTCTAAGCAGAGGATTCAAGTGGTTTAGTTTATGTTTTGAGAAGCTCACTTTGGCTACTGAAGAGAAAATGTACTAAGAAGGGTCAAGAGAGGACTAATATCACATCTCTAAGAGTTGGTTATCAAATGGCTTTTTCTGTGGGTTGGGACTATAAGGCAGGATTCTGGTGACAACTTTAAACTGGAAACTCAAGACATGAAGACCCTAAGCTGCCACCCGGGGAGTCTTGCATTTCATAGACTTCTAGTTGGCATAGGACCCTAGAGGTTGTGTGGTGTCACTCCTTAGGGAACAGGCTTGTTTCTGCCCTGTGCCTGGATCCCAACTTCTTATGACAGAGACAAGGACGCATTTAGGCAATCAAGAAAAGTAGCTGCAAAGTTCACAGCCTGAAAGAGCACCACTGTCATTCATATCGATGTGAGAGATTATTTAGGTCTACATGCTGGAGACACTGCCAAGTAACTTTCCAACCTGGGAAAAAAATCAAGAGACCAGAGGAGAAGGAAAAAAAAGCACCAGACACTCAGATGCCACGTGAGGATGAGCTGGAAGTTTGCACCCACAGCTCAATTGGTATTGCTAATGTGCCCTCTCCTTTAGCTTCTTCAGAATAAGTAAATAATCTATGTACCTGAAATGAACTCCTTCAAAAAGAGAGAAAGAGAGAGAGCATTTGGAACATTGCTGAGACCTAAATTGACCAACTTTGATCAAGATGAGTTGGTAAAATAGCAGGCGCCTCATCAGCTGCATTTCAACACCATATTTGGAGCCACTCAGTCATTATAAAATCAACTGAACTTCTCAGCAGAAGTACACATTGGGGAGTTTATTTTTGAGTCTCTCTGAATACAAAGGAGAGCTTCCAATACAAGATCTGGGCAAAGCACACAGCTTCCTTTTAAGTGAGGAGGAAGAAATTTCC
The DNA here is from genome assembly GCF_000696425.1 of Galeopterus variegatus. Classification (NCBI taxonomy): domain Eukaryota; kingdom Metazoa; phylum Chordata; class Mammalia; order Dermoptera; family Cynocephalidae; genus Galeopterus; species Galeopterus variegatus. The sequence goes on along the minus strand of NW_007732246.1, from coordinate 108,489 downwards.
AGTGCCCTCTCCTTTGTTAGTAATTCCCTCTTCCCTCTTTGAAAGTTTCCCTGAAAGTGTGCAGTAATTTCTGATGATGGAAGAAAAGGTTCTTGAAGCTTCACCTGAGTAAGCAGGTTGCTGCTGGCTAGCAGAGCATTCCAGAGAACTCTTTGTTAGTCTGAACTCCCAGCCGGAAACTGGGTCTGAGGAATGTAAGGATTTGAGGAATCCTTGATTTCTTCAGAGGAAACAAGCTGAGCCCACACCACCCCCATGATCTGCAGCAGATCCCAAAGCTGTGTTGGGATTTCAGAGCTCATTCTGCTTTCAGCTAGAACAAAAATCCAGAGACCCTATGGCCAGTCATAAGGAAAGAATAACAGCCCCCTCATTGGCCAAGGCCCTGTATGGCTACTATTCACACCTGGCCAGTATGCTGGCACCATTGAAAAACCTTCTGGGCTTCATCAGCTGACTGGTGCCATCTGATCTTTGTTACCTATCACCATAACTAAGGGCTTAAACACCTGCCCATTGCCACAGACTTAATGGCTTGATCCTAGATTAAAACAATCAATCAACCAATACTGAATACTGTTATCAGATGCTGGGGGGAGGGGGAAGGTGTTACCATCCTTTAAGGAAAATAAAATACTTGTATGGTCCCTGTTCTCTAAAGTGCTCACAGTATGTTGGGTGTGCTGTAGAGTCAACTCCAGACATCAAGTACAATAAATAAATGTAACTAAAATAAATGTGACTGTTCAGGGGGATGGTGAGGACTTAGGAGCACAGTGCCTAGCCTTCACTCCAGATAATCTCATGATCCGGTGAGTCCCATTCCTAAAGTACAGACAGTCCCCCACTTATGATGCTTCGACTTATTTTTCAACTTTCAATGGTGCATTTTCAACTTATGATGGGTTTATTGAGGCATAGCCCCATTTTAAGTTGAAGAGCTTCTGTCTTGTAATTCTTCACTCATTCATTCAAGAAATACTTTTCATGCTGATTATATTCTAGACACTGTGCTAGGTACTAAGAATGCAACCATAAATAAGGCAAATAAGCCTGGTGGGCCAGGCAAATGGACTCACAATGCAACCAGTAATTCCTCCATCCATCTGCCCACCCATTCTTGTGTTCACTCATCCATTCAAGGAACATTTAAAGAGCGTCTATCACCCCTGACACTGTGCCAGGCACTGGGCACACAGTGGGGAACATGCAGATGAGGGCCCAATCCTCATGGAGCTTAGCATCCAGCAGAGTTGTGGTCAGGATGTGATCTGAAAAGGAAGGTTCAGGTAGTTAGCAGAGGGCAGGGCCCTGATGGGTGGGGGCCAGCAAGGGCTTTGCTGATGAGGTGGAGTTCAAGCAGAGCCCTGTGGTCAGGTTGAAGCCTGCCCAGATTAGGCAGGGGTCCATCTTTGGTCTGTAACCCTGTACCCCTTCCCTGAACTCTGCAGAGCTCAGCAGGATGAACAAAAAACTCCCTAGGCTCTGGGCTGTGGCCACACAAGCAGAAGACCTTTCTTTATAATCACGAAACTCTGCTTCCTAACATCAGCTGCACTGTTTCTTCACTGCTGCCTGAAGCGCAGGAAGCCTTATCTATGCACAGCAAAGCATTTTCCTGGTGGGAGGACCTAGCAACAAATCCAAACACCAACCCATACATCTAATCTTGGCCTCTTCTTCACTGTCTCTGCTCACTGTCATCTCAGGGTCACAGCTGGGACTTCCTGGGGACAGGCTGGCCTCAGAGTAAAATGAGAAAATGTGAGAACAAGTGCAGGTGCCTGGGAAGATTTCCTTGTCTGCCCAGGGTCTGGGAGCTCTTTCATGTCAGCGTTCCTGTTAGAGAATGGGTGAGGGAGGAGGGACTAGAGAAGTCCAGGAAGTCCCCTGAAGGGCACTTTCATTGGCTGTGTCCATACTCTGCATTTGGGCCAGGCACAGTTTGTTTTGGCTCTTGACACCATCACAGGACACCTGCTCTCTGCCAGGCACCATGGGAGGCACTGGGCCAAGCAAAATGAGAAGGACACAGTTGTTACCTTGAAGGGACTCGCCCTCTGAAGGGACACAGACATGTAAACAGGGCTCATGCTGGGGGAGCATGCAGACATGCAGACAGAATATTCATCCATAGTGGTCAATGCAAATATATAAGCAACAGGGATAGAGAAAAGATGTAAGGACACAGTTGTTACCTTGAAGGGACTCGCCCTCTGAAGGGACACAGACATGTAAACAGGGCTCATGCTGGGGGAGCATGCAGACATGCAGTCAGAATATTCATCCATAGTGGTCAATGCAAATATATAAGCAACAGGGATAGAGAAAAGATG
>NW_007732246.1:96867-105871 GCF_000696425.1 Galeopterus variegatus | reverse complement strand
CAGAATATTCATCCATAGTGGTCAATGCAAATATATAAGCAACAGGGATAGAGAAAAGATGTTTAGGGGGTAAAATCTCCTACTCTTGTGACTGATGGGGAGCGGGGATGGGATGGGTGTGCAGGGAAAAGAAAGAACACAGGATCGTTGTCCTATATCTACCATTCACATTCACTTGCTCTGCATCCCTCCCCTCTCTGGTTTCAGTTTTCCCATCTGTTCAATGCCAGGATCCACCCAGATGTTCTCTTATGTCCTGTTTCCATGATAGTGTGATATGCCAGGTGTCTACTGCTCCTTACTTTGCTGCCATTTATTCAGCACCTACTATATCAGTCAGTGCTGAACATTTTTTTAACACCTTTTTGCATAGTCTTCACGATTACCCTGTTGTGAAGGTGTTATTGTTCCCATTTGAAATATGAGAAAACTGAGGTTCAGAGAGAGTGTATGTATCTTCAGTGAGGGGCCCTGTGCAAGGAGATCAGAACTTCATCATCACCCCTGGGAAACCCTTTTTTCCTCCATCCAGTTAGTTCAAAGGGTGGTATGCGTGTGTTTTCCCTCTTGGCTGCCTTGACCTTCAGTTACATGGTACCACTGGCCTCCCCTAGAGTCAGCAATAAATTCCACTGTTTTGTTTGGATGCTGGTGGGGGTGAAAAGGACACTGCCAAGTGCCTGCTGGGAGAGGGTGGCCGGGTGCCTGAAGGCAAAGGCTTAGATTCATGGACTGGTCAATCAGAAAAGTAAGACCACCTGAAAGAAAGAAACCCTAGATGTCTTCTAGCTCAACCCTGCATTTTTTAGGTTTAGGAAAATAAAGATCAGATTTGGGGAGAGAGTAGTCAAAGGTCGCACATAGAGCCAGAGGCCTTGTGCAGGCCGCAGTTCAGGGTCTTTCGCCTTCCACTCGGTCTGCCCAGCCCCAGGACCCAACCCGCAGGAGCGTCCCGCCCCTTCCCTCTGCTCCACACTCTCCCCCACCACTACCTGATTAAGGCAACAATTAAGGAACAGGGTGAGGCTCCCTCTCCATCTGGGTAATTATGTTCTCATTAGGAGCCAATACACCCAGGCTATAAGCATTAGAGCTCCAGTGCAGCCTGTAAAGCTGCTCCCAGCTCTGCCGATGGTGGGAGCCGCGGTGAGGGAGCAAGCGAGCTAGGGGCAGGCGCGGGATCTAGTGCAACGGGGCGTTGCTTCCCGGACAGCAGAGATAAGCAGAGATGACAGTGACCCTGGCTCCTTGCCCGTGGGGCTCCCTGGAGCACTTGGCGTGGTGTGGAAAACCCTGGTGGAGAAGCCAGGTCTGGGCTCATTAGGTCCTAGCAGCCTCCCTCAGTTCCTTCCACCACACCCCCAGGCCTGGTTGGATGCTGGACACTATGCAGAATAAGATACAGCCCCTGCCCTCAGACAACTGGCGGGGGAGGGGATTGGGAGAAGGCAGAGTAGTAAGAGAGGCCACACTCCAAAGAAGGAGGCCAGAGAAGGGGTGACACTCTGCCTATCTCAGGTGGGAAAGGCTCCCAGGAGGAGGTGATGTTTACTATTTAGTCAGGGGAGGAAGAGGCAACCAAGGAGTAGGAGCTGGGGAGAAGCCTTTAGACACAGGGAGAGGACGGATGAGGGGGTGGTCCTGGGACCCCTACCAGCTCTGATATGAAGGGGTTTATTTTAGATGAAAACCGAAGGTGGGGCCCACATCCCAAAAGGCCTAGAGGATTCTAAGCATTAAAGGAAGCCACTGTGAAGGGTAAGTTTTAGAATCTCCCCCCCTCCCTAGCTTCTGGGTGGGGGCAGGGAGGTAGTCCCTATTGAGCTGCAAGCCTTTCTTCTCCGTCCTTCTCAATCCCCAACACGTCAGTTGGAGAGACTGGTTCCCTCCCAGTTGGAGCCCAATTATCAGACAAAGTTTTACTCACCTGCCTCTGATAGAAGTGATGCTAGCCCTCATCTTTACTCCAGAAGTGAGGAAGGTGCCAGGCTGCCACATTCCAGGCCCCAGAGGGCCTCTAACCTCCAGGTCCATGGGGAGAGCCATCCACAGCCCCACTCAGGCTAATGGGAGGCTCAGGCCCAGGATGAGGACAGTCGGGGGGACATGGAACCCCACATCTCCCCAGAGCCCTCTGGGAGAGGGACACCAGTTTAAAGTTCTCCTAAGTGTTTGCTGGTGAGGGTTGCACCACCTGTGGAACCCACAGAGTAGGAGGCAAGTCCAGCTGCAGATGTCTTCCTTCCCAACCAGTGCCAGACAAGGACTGGTGGGAGGACAGAGAGGCGCCTGTTAGCTGAACTTTTTAGGTCCTCAGCAGTATAAGATTTTGAGAAGGGGAGGAGAGAAAGAGCACTTCAACTTCAAGCAAAGGAATAGGAAATGTGGAGGCATGAAGATAGTAATGAGATATGGGTTCACCAAATGGCAGAGGGAAGGAGTCAGCAGGTGGAAGAAGAGGTTGGAGTCAGATTGAGAAAGGTCTCCAGTGCCAAGGTCCTACGTTTGGAGAGGCAGGGACCCTCCCCCTGGAAGGGGGATAGCTGGAGCCAGAGCAGAATCAAAGGAGAACCTCCCCCTCTCCTTCCCACTTGGGGCTCATTTGCCCCCACTGTACTCACCTTCCAGGCCCCAGAGCTGGGGCTGAAACGTGAGGCCCAGTTCTTGCATGTGTAGGCTCCTCCCTGGCCTCCACCCCAGCCTCAGGCCTAGCATTCAGGAGCCCCAACTCAGCTGCACAGACCACAGCCAAGACTCACTCATGGAGGCTAAAGAACCTGCCGGGTATCCACACCTTGATATTTACAGGCCTGCCTGTCTTTATACAGATGGACAGACTGATGCCCAGAGCGGGGACCTGCCAAAGTCACCCAGCTTGGACACAGCCTGGTGGCTCCACAGCACGGGCAGCCACGAGGACCAGAACCCTGGTAGTTTTCACCCTCAGTAAGAGGCGTGAGCTCCAAGGTCTTCTGGACACAGCTTCCTTCCTAAACTGCGCGGCCTGCCAGCCTCCCGCCTACACGCGGAGAGTAGGGTGCAGGGCCTGTACACGCCTGGAGGGCTGGTTCTGCGGCGGTACAGCTGCTGGGTGGAGCTAGTTCCGCTGCCTAAGGCTCTCCTTACCAACTGGAAAACTGCAGGAGAAAGCATTCTCTTTTAAAAATAAACAAAAGAATCGCTTTTCTTTGAAATTCCTTTAGGGAACCTTTTTCCTTCTCATNTGCCTATCTCAGGTGGGAAAGGCTCCCAGGAGGAGGTGATGTTTACTATTTAGTCAGGGGAAGAAGAGGCAACCAAGGAGTAGGAGCTGGGGAGAAGCCTTTAGACACAGGGAGAGGACGGATGAGGGGGTGGTCCTGGGACCCCTACCAGCTCTAATATGAAGGGGTTTATTTTAGATGAAAACCGAAGGTGGGGCCCACATCCCAAAAGGCCTAGAGGATTCTAAGCATTAAAGGAAGCCACTGTGAAGGGTAAGTTTTAGAATCTCCCCCCTCCCTAGCTTCTGGGTGGGGGCAGGGAGGTAGTCCCTATTGAGCTGCAAGCCTTTCTTCTCCATCCTTCTCAATCCCCAACACGTCAGTTGGAGAGACTGGTTCCCTCCCAGGTGGAGCCCAATTTTCAGACAAAGTTTTACTCACCTGCCTCTGATAGAAGTGATGCTCGCCTTCACCTTTACTCCAGAAGTGAGGGAGGTTCCAGGCTGCCACATTGCAGGCCCCAGAGGGCCTCTAACCTCCAGGTCCATGGGGAGAGTCATCCACAGCCCCACTCAGGCTAATGGGAGGCTCAGGCCCAGGATGAGGACAGTCGGGGGGACATGGAACCTCACATCTCCCCAGAGCCCTCTGGGAGAGGGACACCAGTTTAAAGTTCTCCTAAGTGTTTGCTGGTGAGGGTTGCACCACCTGTGGAACCCACAGAGTAGGAGGCAAGTCCAGCTGCAGATGTCTTCCTTCCCAACCAGTGCCAGACAAGGACTGGTGGGAGGACAGAGAGGCGCCTGTTAGCTGAACTTTTTAGGTCCTCAGCAGTATAAGATTTTGAGAAGGGGAGGAGAGAAAGAGCACTTCAACTTCAAGCAAAGGAATAGGAAGTGTGGAGGCATGAAGATAGTAATGAGATATGGGTTCACCAAATGGCAGAGGGAAGGAGTCAGCAGGTGGAAGAAGAGGCTGGAGTCAGATTGAGAAAGGTCTCCAGTGCCAAGGTCCTACGTTTGGAGAGGCAGGGACCCTCCCCCTGGAAGGGGGCTAGCTGGAGCCAGAGCAGAATCAAAGGAGAACCTCCTCCTCTCCTTCCCACTTGGGGCCCATTTGCTCCCACTGTACTCACCTTCCAGGCCCCAGAGCTGGGGCTGAAACGTGAGGCCCAGTTCTTGCATGTGTAGGCTCCTCCCTGGCCTCCACCCCAGCCTCAGGCCTAGCATTCAGGAGCCCCAACTCAGCTGCACAGACCACAGCCAAGACTCACTCATGGAGGCTAAAGAAACCTGCCGGTATCCACACCTTGATATTTACAGGCCTGCCTGTTTTTATACAGATGGACAGACTGATGCCCAGAGCCGGGACCTGCCAAAGTCACCCAGCTTGGACACAGCCTGGTGGCTCCACAGCACGGGCAGCCACGAGGACCAGAACCCTGGTGGTTTTCACCCTCAGTAAGAGGCGTGAGCTCCAAGGCCTTCTGGACACAGCTTCCTTCCTAAACTGCGCGGCCTGCCAGCCTCCCGCCTACACGCGGAGAGTAGGGTGCAGGGCCTGTACACGCCTGGAGGGCTGGTTCTGCAGCGGTACAGCTGCTGGGTGGAGCTAGTTCCGCTGCCTAAGGCTCTCCTTAACAACTGGAAAACTGCGGGAGAAAGCATTCTCTTTTTAAAATAAACAAAAGAATCGCTTTTCTTTGAAATTCCTTTAGGGAACCTTTTTCCTTCTCATCCCCACTTCCCTGGGAGCTGACTGGAGAGTAGGGGAGCAGTTGGGCAGGAACAGAAAAGCCCTCGGGTCTACCCCTCACTCCCCAAGTCCCTACCTATCCCCTGCGGGACCTATCCCACTGGGGCTGCGGGGGCTCCGCTAGAGATGCTCGGGGACCCCCTGGATTGAGCGCGGAAGAGACCCAGGACCCGGGTTTCAACCGAGGCCGCACGCTCGGTGAAACTAACTCAGACAAGCCGCAGGAATAAATCCGAGAAACGTTGCATATTGTGCTATTATTACCCCCCTTCTCCCCAATCCCCAGGAGTTAATTAAATTCATCCTTGAATCTCAGGCCAGGAAAAAAAAATCTCTAAAAGGCCCCAGAACCAGTGGGACCCACCCTGGCGCGGCTCCCGACCCTCGGCCCTTGGTCGCCCACCCGCTTTCGAGCTCCCGACCTTCCCGTTGTCGAAGCGACTGGGTCAGCCTTCCAGACTTAAAATGAAGTCGTTTATTTCAGTTTTGCTTTCACATTATGTCCCGATACAATCAAAACTCCTGGACGAACCTCTTGAATAAAAGTCCTGCGAATGAGCGCAATCACAGGTCCTGGGCGCCTGGGTAATTCGGCGGGTGAACTCCGGATTCAAAGGCGGTGGTATAAGACATAGGCTGCTTCGGGAACTGCGGTGCGGACGAGGGTTGGGGACATCCAGGGACAGAAGGCATGGGGAGGCTGCTGCTCAAGGCAGGCTGGTTCGGTCCTCGAATTGGAATTATTCCTGATGCATTTGGAATAGGAAAAACCCAAACTTCGCTCCCAGGCCGGCAGCCGCGTCCGGCCTAGCAGGATTCGGCCAAATTTCTCACGTCTGCGCCAAAGGAGGGAGCACAGGAGAATGCAGGGCTGGCCCTAGGCCTGTCGCAGGAAGGAGTGCAGGGCCGGCTTTGTAATGACGCCTTCGCGCTCTTGGCCTTTCTCTGATTGCTTTCTCCCAAGTCTCCTGCCTCTCTGAACCTTGTTCTTCGGCACCCCCAACCCCCAACCTTGCAGCTGGGGAAGATGCGGAGTTTAGAAAGCTGTTTCAGAAAAATAAAAGTCCCACTTTGACTTTATTGGATTAAAGCAAAATTAAATCTCGGGTATTCACACGTATGTTACAGAGGACGACGAAGCGTCCGGTAGAACCTCCTTGGCGTTTAGTGGAGCCACAGAGCACGAGGGCATTGACAAGCATCAGCACATCAAGCAGCCTTAGATTTCAAATTCACTCCGGATAGGACATAGAAATACGGAAATACAGCCAGTTTCCACTGGGAAGAGTTCTTCGTGTACAAATGATATATATTTATATTTATATATATATTGTTGTTTTTAAACCAGTCACCACTAAGGTGAGTCCTTTCTGGCTAACAAGCAGCCGAGGATACAAAGTATCTTCAGCTAATTAACTCTTGAGCAGTGTTTTAAGAAGAGCAACACTTGCCAAATTAAAACTACCTCCCCCATCCAAAAAATAAAAACCCTTACCCCCTCTGTAAACTAAAAAAAAGAGGGGGGCATGTTAGATTTCAGTAGGTAGATGGAATCAGAGAGGGAATAGGGAGATATTTCACATTATATAGTGAAATACAAAGTTTCTTATAAATAAATTGCAGGGACCGTGAACATAGGGGTAAGAAACAATGACAAGGCAGTCTCTTTCTTGATTACTGCAACTGGAACGAGGGAGGCGAGTTTATTTTTGGAAATGTGAGTGCGCAGAGCTAAGCGAAATTTACTTCTCCTAATAAGGAAACGGACGAAGTTGCCCGACCGCCGTGCGCACCTTTGTACCCAGACACAGCTAGGGCACACGTAGGAAGTTTCAAGTCGTGCCGCTTTCTCGCCCTCGTAATTTCAGCCTTTTTCTCACTCCCCTTTCTGCCTTCCTCCTGCCTTGGCCCTCTCCCTGCCTCCATTCCAGCTATGAGCCAGTCAGAGGGGAAACACAAGGAATCCGGAGAAGGTCGAGTACTTCCAGCCCCCCATCAAGTTCCCCCGCTCCAGCTTGAGGTATGCTCGGTCGCCTTTTTCCATTTGGATTAGGACTCCATTGCTGGCGGCCTCCCGGGTCACGTCCTGGTCACCAGCGAAGGCTGAAATCACGGGCCACCCGTTTAACATGAGGCTCACCTGAGAAACAGAAAGGCCCGCTTCAGAGGCGCAGCCTAGGCGGGTCTGAAGCAGCGGTGGAGACGCGGACCTCGCAGCTTGGCTAACAGCCACAGAGGACTGGAAGCACGGGGGTGGGGGGTGGGGGAGGATGAGGGACTTTACAGGTGACTGCTGAGGATCCAGCGGGGGCGAAAGACCATACGTCTGGGTCTGTCCCCAAAACGGGAGTCGCCCTCATGATTCGGGTTTCTCAAAAGAGCGCGCCAAGGGAATCCCGACTGTGCTCTGTTACCCAGTTTAATGAACCCGTAGGTGGCTCTAGCGGCCTGAGATCTTTGGCCTCCCCTCCCCGCCCCCCCCCGCCCCCCATTTCCCCCAGCCTCACAGAGAAACCCAGGAAACTCCGCTCCTGGCTCTCCCGGGAAAAACAAAAACAAAAACAAAAACAAAAAACCCTGGACCCGCTCAGTCCCAGTTGCCGGGACACAGTGGAGACACAGTTGGAGAAGCCAGGTAAGGCTTTTGGCTGATTAGAAATCTTGCTCAGAGCTGCACTCTGTGCTTCGTCCCCAAACCACCGGCTCGATTCCCGCCCCAGGTCCAGCAGCTCCCGCCACCGCCTGGTTTTGCCCTTGCAGTGGCACCGTCAGCCAAGGGCCAGGCGCCCTCTCCCCAGCCGCGCGTTCTCCCTTTGTCGTGCCCAAAGTAAACGTGGACATCTTTGGAGAACTGGAAAGCCGGCGAGGGCTGGCACGGACACGGCTGGAGTAAGGAGGGAGTGGCACTAGGCACCCTCCCTTTTCTCTCCACCTCTCACTCGCCAGGGCTCAGAACTACTAGTTCAAAAACCCAGAGTCGGTCCCCAAAGGGACGCCACATGGAGGCGGGGGGCGGGAGAAGCCCTGTCCGTGCTGTTCAAGGCAAGCGCACAAGCCGCCTCGCAGGCTTCAGAGCTGGGGCGATGGGCGGGGAGTACTGTCGGTGGCGCTGAAGGCGGGGGTCGCGGGAAGCTTCCGGAAGCGGGAGCTGTTTGTGGTGCTAATAGCAACCGTTACAGGAAGTCCCCGGAGTCCCGTAGGAAAGCCGGGGGACCTTTTCGGAAGCAGAAAACTCTCTCTGGGAATGGGAATGGGGATGGGTCCCAAGAGCCGGAGACAGGGAAAGCAAGGGACAGCCCAAGCCACAGAACCGTGAGACCCCGCTATCTGTCGCTCCAAGCAGCCCCGGGCACATGCAGCTGCCACTTCTGTCTCTCACCCGCATACAGCTCGCGCACCCCTACGGCTAGTAGCCCCCTAAGGGGGCCAAGGCCTGGCCCCGAGGCGGCGGCTGACCTGGATGGTCTGTCTGTTGTAGACTTTTACCACGTGGAAGTTAAAACTGTAGATCCCTTTGCGCGGGGCAATGAAAGTGCTGCGTTCTGAATCAAAGTTGTTCCCGATGTTCACTAGCACCTATAACGAGACGGGAACGAAGGGAGTAGACAGGAGTCAGTCCCGGACTGTCGTCCCCGCGCCTCCGCAGAGCCCTTGGAGAGGATCGGGCATCAGTCTTCCAATGCACGCCCCCACCCCCACCCCCCGCCAACGCCACCACCAATCCGATCTGCATGCCGCGGGAGAAAGGAGCACGCACCTGGTCGAAGTAGATGATCATGGTGCGATTACTCATCTCGGACGGCTCGTGGTTGGTGCTCCTGATGGCAGAGAAAGCCACCTTGGCGCTGCCGGAGCGCACAGAGATGCCCAGAGCTGTGCCCGTGGGATCGGACGTGGGGTTGGAGTCGCACACCACCAGGCACTTGCCCTCCAGCACGATGGGCTCCGTCTCATTCTGCCCGCGGGCCGGGCCGGCCAGCCACGCAGCCCCTAGCAGCAGCAGCTCCACTACGCCCAGCATTTCGCCGCCAGCGCCCACCCCGCCC
>NW_007732246.1:95109-95867 GCF_000696425.1 Galeopterus variegatus | reverse complement strand
GCTTAGCCTCCCGCCCTCGCCGCCTCTCGAAGCACCTGTTCCGCTGGCGTTCATTCATTCATTCCTTCGTTCATTCACTTATTCAGGATAGATCATTGAACTGGTATGAAGTATCCGGCACTGCGCCGGGCTGTGAGGATGCCGTGGTGAGCAAAGACAGAAGAAACCCGCCTTTTTGTCCCTTATAATCCTGCGGGCGAGGCAGTAACAAGTACGGGTACAATTACAATGGCGTCGCACACAGGCTCATTTACCTAATACCGTCTTTCTGTTTTGCACTTAAAATGTATATTTTGCATCTGTACTTTTTAATTACTGTGCACTTTTTACAAGCGTGCTTTACCCACGTGCACCTGCCCATTGTTGCCTTGGGTGTAGATACCAAATCCCGTGATTTATGGGCGATTTTTCAAGGGTGGTTTTGACCCTAAATGAATTTTCGCCACATTCGTAGACTTAGAACGATGCACACACGTAATCACAAAGGTGAAAGTAAAAATACAGCTTTGCGTCAGGGAGAAAGGAGCTGCGGGGATAGCAAGGGGAAGGGCGCATTCCAGCCTGGGTGCGGGAAGGCGGAGACCTGCAGGATGTACGCGGGCAGTTGACCAGGAGGCGGCGGGAGGGCGAGCAGATCTGTCCAAGTCCAAAGCAAAAGCGCCGGCTTCGGGTCCCCAAGCAGAGGCGGGTGGGGATGCTGCTCACCAGGCTCCCGGCGCTCTGGTCCCCGCCTGACGACCTTGAACCTGCCGTGCCCA
>NW_007732246.1:92333-94299 GCF_000696425.1 Galeopterus variegatus | reverse complement strand
TGCATCCAGAGACTGACAGCTCTACGGGTAGAAAGGACCTGGAGAAACGCCCTTGTAGAACCAACCCTTTACTCTCAGTGCCGGGGCGTTACATTGTCAGTCCTTCCACAAATATTTACTGAGTACGTCCTGACTGCCTGTCAGTTGCAATCAAGAGCAAGAGATGGGGAAAACGGGGGAGCTCACAAGCAGGACTAAGATTACCTAGAGGGAGGTGGTGGCCAGCTTCTTCCTCTTCTCTTCATAGTGAGGCTGTAGTGGGCAATGCCCAAGCCTGCTTGAACTGCCGTCTGTATGCCAGCGATTCTCCATCTTGTATTTCTAGTCTCATCCTCTCCTTGGTCCAGACCTATCACTCGAAAGGCCTGCGGGACCTCTTTGCTTATATATCCTGCAAACATGTTTAACTGCAAGTTTCCCTCCTTACCTCCCAAACTCAGCCCCTTCCTTCTTTCCCTGTCTTATTGAAAACAGCTGCAGCCAGCTAGATGTACAAACTCTAAGGACCACCACGTCTAACCTGACTCTGTCTCTATGTCCTATTGTTTAAACCATTCTCATAAGGCTGCCTATTTGAGGTTCATCATCTCTGGCCCAGGCTACTGGAACAGACTCCTAATTTATCATTTCAGGGATTAGTGAAGTATCACCTCCTGGCTCTGCCATATACTATTTATTCTTTCATTTGATGAATGTCCACTGAGTGCCCTGAGATATGTTACCCCCACTTCTCTCCCGTGAGATTTCAGATTGTGCCCCTGGCTTTCACCATTCCTCTTCCACAAATGTTCAAAAAATAGCGAGTATTAATTTAATGTTAATAGATATATGCTTTTCTGAATTGTGAGGATTAAATGAGATCATGTATATAAGGAAGAAAATCCATGAGAAACCCCCAAAGCAGTCATATTTCTTTTTAGTGTTGTCATATTGTTAGAGTCAGGATTCTTTTAGCTGCAAGTGACAAAATCAGCTGGTTTAAGGACTTTATTTAGTTGATGCAAAAGCCTAGGAATGTGTTTTCCCATTTAAGGCATGGCTAGATCTGTCAATCGAGGTTACCAGGATCTGTTTTCCAGTTTGGGCTTCATTTTCAGACAAGTTTTTTCTATGATAGTCCCTTAGAAGGTACTACCAACTTAGTCCTAGCAAGGAAAAGAAAGCACTTTTTCTTCAATATTTGCTACAAAAGTCCCAGATCTCTTCTTACAGGGGCATCTTGACTCACTTGCCCCTCTCTGAACATGGAAAATGGATTGTTCAGATGACTAAGCTTGGATTCAAATTCCCTCCCCTGGAAAGGAATTTGGTGCTAGCTTCACATGATCTAGAATAGAGGGTTCTCCAAAGGAAAATTGGGGAACAGATGCCAAGCAGGCAGAAACAACAGATGTCTACTTTAGTCCTTCTCAAATGGTCAGCTGCAATACATTCGTGGAAGTTTTCAGAATCAAAATGGAGTCACTTGTGTTTAAAAATAAATAAATAAATAAAAAGAAAAAAAACCTGGTAAATAGGGCTGGGGAAGGCCATGAAGGGAAGGGTTCTCATGCATAAATGCCTGATAACAAGAACTATCACAAAGGACTCTGTAAAACCAAAACCTTGCACAGAGGCCAATGCTGCCTTACAAAAAGATACTTCTGCAAGGACATCTGCCAAGCAACTGCCTGTCCAGCTTTGGACTGGTGTCACCCTTGTTATTGATCATTGTTGCCAAGAATTATTATCCCCAAAGTATTATGTAATGCTCCATCATTTTTCCTTTACAAACCTTTGTCTACCATTACCTCCCAGAATACACACACAGTTTACTATGGCAAGTGTATTCCCCTTGCAATGCCCTATGCTTGAATGAATATCATTTTCTTTTAGAAAGACTCTTTCTTTTTGTTAGTTAGGTTGACAAATTTCACACAAAAATAATGGCAATGAAGACTAATACAGTAGTCAAAACAATAGATGT
>NW_007732246.1:83735-91775 GCF_000696425.1 Galeopterus variegatus | reverse complement strand
TGTTTGTCATGATTCCTTCAGTCTTTAAGACCTCAGCTAAACATGAAGCCAAATACTATCAGCCATGATATTATTTGAGGTTTAGCTTTGAAGTCTAAATGCACCTCAGATGGTAGAGCCAGATAAGTATAAGTAAATAATTGTAACATTCTATTCTAAAAGTTTTCTTTGGCAATATTCTGTGGGAATTGATTTTTATGTTTTCATTTTTTAGGTTCTAGAAAGGTGAAAATTGGATTTCTTTGTAGATAGGTACCTAAAATTTATCAATATTCCTCAATCAATGAAAACAAATGAAAATTTGAGAGAGTTTGAAAAATAAAAGGATTGAGTTAGGCCATTTCTGAAAGGTAAGACTATAGAGTTTAACTTGCTAAGGCTTTCAGGTGTCGAAATATTGGTAAAGTATTATAAAACCATTTCTCTGAAGCTTTTAAAGTAATGTGTTATAGAAATTTAGGGAATTGCAAGATTACAGATAACAAATTTATACTGTTGCTGTTATATCTTTTACTCGCTGCTTTAAATGTGGCCTTATATTTTGGTAAAGTCAAAGGTTTACCTCCTCTCACTGCATTCTGAATTTCCCACCACAATGCGTTTTGAGAAATGAATATGACAGCAGTGTTAATAGATGTTATATTCATGGCAATGCTACCCATCCCTCTATTGTTAGAATAAGAGAGCATTTTCAGGAAAAGGATAATATTTTCTCACAGGAAACAGTGAGTGAAGCAAACTCACTTTTATTAAATCAAAATGGATTCTCTAATGTTTAAACACATCAAACAGGATTTTATCTCTTTTAGTCTTGGTTCAAAGGCCCAGACAGTACCCTTCTCTAGTATTTAGTTCATTTGCTCTTAAAGCAGAAGAGAAAAGCTACTTTGTTCTGAAGAATGTTAAATTTAGGATTTCAAGGGTTAAGGTCACTTCAAGTTAATGCCTGGATCTAGACTGTAAAATGTGGGGATGATTCTAAATTGTACAAAGTATGAAATAATGTTTTAGCTTTCTGCAAAACCTATCTTCCCAGGTATTGTTGTTGTTGTTGTTGTTTTGTTTTGTTTTGTTTTTCTTATTCAGCTTCATTTTAAATGCAACATATTCGCTGTTTAAGTTTTAAAAAGTTATGTTTCAAAATTAACTTTGTAATTGGACACTTTTGTCAACTGCAGAAAAATGCAGAATTACTTTTTAACAAAGGCCAGGTTTGTTGATAACATTTTGATTCTTTGAAAATTTTTTTGATATGAAAAAAATCAAAGAATACATTGAAAATGTCTTTAGCTCTACATTAATACCAAATTATTATTTCTTAGTCTGTGTTCAGAAGGAGAGACTATATGTCTTCTAAATTAAGAGATTCTGTCATCATTTTTAAGATGATGCCTCATATCTGCTGTGGTATATGCTGGTAGGAATTTTGTATGAAGCTGTTATTCAAGTAGATGACATTAAGGTCAAAGGAAAAAAAACAGAAAATAACATAATCCTACAGAGTTGCTCTTGAGAGAAAAAACCACATAGGTAACATCAAACACTAGTTGGATTTTTTCCAAGAAGTAATTATCTGTGTGCTGTTTGGGGTGGTTTATTATGGGGACAAACCAAGGTTTAGCCAATTCAGCAAACATTTATGGAGTGCCTGCAATGTACAAGACACTGTTTTAGGGCCTGTGCCTACTGCAAAGACAAACCACAGGTGATCCCTGCACTCTAGCACTTGATGTTTAGCAGTAATCAAAGGTGCATACCTGAAGAATCTGTGTTTAAAACTCTTTTGTTCTACTAAGAAGGCTTCTTGAAAGTAGTAGCTTTGATTATTCTTTGTCTTTGTTTACATTTCTCCTATAATCAGGAAATAAACAAAACATATACAGATATAAAATTAACAGATTAAAGAGCATTCAAACAGTTCAGGTATGTACTTCAAATGCATTTGACATTGATCAAAGAAATGGGAAATGTTATCATGTGTAGGTGGCTGGATTAACATTTGCAAAAGTTATCATCAATTCTAATAGGAATCTTAGAGAAATTTCCTGGGTCTTATATTCATTGACAATTTTATAAAGACTTCTCATGGTTCAGAGAGCTCTCAGGATGGGGCCTTAGAGAAAAGTCTACTAACTGGAGGACCTGTTGAATCAGAGACTTCTGTGTTATTAGGAGGAAAATTAAAGAAAGAATTTAAATAGAACTTGAAGTCAGGAAAATGCAGGGGGAAAAGGGGGAGGGTTTTGTATTTTTAAAAAATTCTTTAAGTGAAAAATCCTCAAATGATATTTTCTAGTAGACTTCTTAGGAATTAGGTCAGAGGCACGTGCTTGGTCTTTCTACCCCTCATCAGGCCTCAGTGAGGGACGTGTAAACAGTTGAGCTCCCTGGTATGTGTGCTTCCCCATCATGGAGCCTTTCTCTGCTTTCGTCTTCCCTGTCCTTGCCCCTGGAAACTGACCCCTACCAACTGGCTTCTGATTGTGTTCAGCCAGTGGAAGTCACCAGCAGGAGATCAGAGAGAGAAGTCTGGATATGTCTTCCTGATCTCTCCCTGCTATAGTGCAGGTAGTGTGAAGAAATGACCCTGAAAAGTCTCTGGCAGTGAATTCTCCCTTTCAGGATTGTAGCTCCTGCCCAGTGGCTCCTCCTCCTCTCCCGGGCTCCAGCACCCCCGTAACGCTCTTTCTTCCTTTTCTATCTTCCACCTGAGGGTGGGAGGTTTGCCAGTCTGGGTTCTTAGCATCTTTTGTTGATTCTCCTGACCCTGCCAACACGTGTGTAGATTGTCCCTTCATTAAAATCTCTCCATTTGAACTATCTGAATTTAATTGTTTCCTCCTGGGATCTCAATGATACACTGTATCAGTACAAAAATCTTGCTTCACCTTCAGAGCCAACAGATTTGAGACATTTTATCCTCTTATGGAATAATTGGTTATTTAGTCACTGGTTGTATCAGAGAAAAATCATTATGAATGAAACCCTTATTTATTACAAATTCAGGTTAGCTGCATAACATTAACAAAGTGATATGTATTTCAAATAAAACTATCCAAGTGTTAAAAATTAAGTACTGATAAATGTTAATTGTGCATTTTAAGATACCCACAGTTACTTCTGTGGATGATACTCAGGTCACAGGAAAGCCAGAGTTAGAATCCCAGAATATTAAAGTGAAGATGTTAAAAGGATTTTTTTAAAGTGGCAAATGCTAAATATCCAAGTAAATTTTATCCTTTACTCTTGCAGTATAAGAATATGCTGATATCGAAAGAAATACCATATTATTTTGTGAATTTATAAAGCTATTTTGAGTTTTTATAATATGAAAACCTTACCAAAATGTGTTTCATTATTGGGAAACATGACGGTTACCACTATGCAGTTCTTTTTAAGCTTGTAAACTTTTATCTGCATATTCTCAACAAATAAGGATTTTATTGTTATTAGGTAAAGTAGGTGATGTTTTAGATTTTAAAATAACAGATTGAAAGCAAAACACAACAAAGTATACTTCAATATATAGACACTTACGAGGGAACCCTTTTTGTCATCCATTCAATTTAACTATTTTACATCTACAGCCTAGTATTGTTTGAGGTCCTAACCAAAATAGTATTAAAAGCTAGTTAGGAAACATAAAGCAATTAGAAAGTAATCGTTGACAAGTAAGCTATCCATAAATGGCTATGAAAGCTAGAAAAATTCAATGAAAATATCTATTCAGTCCTAGTATTTATTGGTATGGAAGAACAGGCTGAGTGAATTCCATTTCCTATGGTTGTCGTGGTACCGTAATGCTTACTATAATGGTTTTAAGTAATTCTAGATGCATTAAAGTTGATCTATGGCTTTACCACCATATTATAAAATTTTATTAATACTTTTTTTTCTGACTCAATTACTATGAAATTGGTGCCAATATTTAGTGCACCCACAATATCAAGATGATAGTGTATTATGAAGTGAGACTTCTACAGCCTTTCTAGATAAAGACCAGAATTTTGAAGTGCCTTGAACCTTAAGTGTTGAACCTTAGTTTTCATTGAGTCAATTGTCTGTATTTTGCAGACTGAGGCCCACGGAGGGTAAGTTCCTGAGACAGTACATACAATACAGCGGTTCTTGTGAGGTGGATCTTTAGAGTTTTAACCAGAATGCAAAGAAGGGCTAAAATCTCATTCCAGTGCTCATTAGGCAAGAGCCCTTTGATAAGCTGTACTACCTCTGTGATTAGTTTCCTCATCAGAAAAGTCAGAATAGTGATGAGTATGTACCTGGGAAGCTGATAGTAAGGATGGGGAGAGATAAGCCATGTGCTAAGCAGTCCCTGAGTGCTGCTGCTCTCCTCCTCCTCAGGTGCCCAGGTCAAAGTCAGAATAGTGATGAGTATGTACCTGGGAAGCTGATAGTAAGGATGGGGAGAGATAAGTCATGTGCTAAGCAGTCCCTGAGTGCTGCTGCTCTCCTCCTCCTCAGGTGCCCAGGTTGCAGGAGCACCAGAATTAGAATTCCAGGTGGTCCTCCACTATCCTGTGCTCACTCCACATTCATCTTTAGGCGAGGTGAGTTGGCTCTTTGTGGGTAGTTTTTCTTCTCTTACTGTACAAAAGTCCAGATGATAACATCTTTCTTTGATTTTTATAGATATATTCTGTTGAAAGTCCTCATCCCTAAATTTAAAACAAAGACTATTTATGTTCTTCAATAATAGTATATGCACAGTTGGCACACTTGCACAGACACATCATACACTCCTTTTCTACTATATTTATTCAACAGAAGTATATTGACCACCTACCCAGTGACAGGTATCATTTGTTGCAGGGACCAGGCATACATCAGTGAACAAAACTGACAGAACTTACTGCCCTTTGTGGAAAGCATCTGAAGAAAATATTTGATATTGTATCAATCATGTTATTCTCGTTATAAATTTTATCACTGTTATACGAAAGCTAAATTTTTCCCCATCTCATTGATCAGGGTGACCACCTAGTGCAGGCAGCTACACAATTATGAGAGTCACAGATTTTTTATGCTGAAACATCCTTAAAAAGATATCTCATAACTCAGAATTTGGCTGTTTTTTTATATGACATTTAATTTTTTTTTTCATTTCTATCTAGGGATTTAATTGGAAAATCAACAACATTATAAATTTTATGTTGTCACTTTCATTTTTAAATTTAAGCGACTTCAAGGATTGTGAATCTGGCTGTCTGTAAATTAAAGGTGAAAGTAATTATTATGTTGCATTGGTACATTTTGTCAGTTGAGAGTGGTTTCCTTGGTTTTAGTCTATGCATAGTTTTTTAAATGAATTTTAATGCTCCTTTTAAATGTTTCTTGTTTTTAAAGTATTCCATCTTAAAATGTACTCTTTGAGAGAAGAATTTGATATGTGTTTGAGGTCAAAAGTAAGGTGCATGGGGACTGTTTTTCTTGTTGAGCCTACCTTCCTTCCCTCCCTCCTTTACATCAGTGAACCAGCATCTTGCCTGTCTGACCTTACAGCATACTCTTGGGCCGAAGAAGCGTGTGACACATTCTCTTTGGAGGATCTTCCATTTCCTCCCTTCTCTGACCACATGAATACTTTTTCCATGTCTTTCTCACAAATGAATGTTCTCTTCTCCACCGTTGTGGTGTGAAAAAGAGAGGCTCTGCCATTGTGCTTGTGTAAACATATTTGAGAGCTTTCTGTGTCTCTCGCATCTTCATAAACGATTTTTTGTATTATGCTGGGACAGTAGTTCTTTAAATAGAATATTCTTCCACGGAAATCACTCATAATGCTGAGACTACACCTTGCAAAAGGTGAGTCTGGAATATAGGGTGCATCCTCAGCATTGCCCAGAAGCTGAAGTTAGGGCTATCTGGAATATCGAAAACAAATTTATAGCAGTTCATTAGTGTAAGGAATCATGAAAACAGAGTGCCGCCATCACTCGTAGCTGAAACAAAGAGCTGGCACGCAAGCGCAGACCTGGAGCTCTGAAGATGAAGCCGTTTGCGAGGCCTCTCAATTATTCTATAAAAACCCACTTGTCTGTTTTCAACCAGTTTTCTTTAGAGCATATGTCTCATCATGCAATCAAAAGGGTGTTTTTATCCTAGTCACTTGGCGAAAATTCTGTCTTTGCTTCAGGGAGATCCATCTGAGGCCTGAAGCATGGAGTTGGTAAATAGATGGCGTTTGGTAGTCCAAGAAATGACCTCACTGCAAATTTAGAGTTTTATTTTTTTCTTTTGTTTCCCATAATATTGTTGCTAGACCGGGACTACATTTTTTTGACTAGAAGATAAATATAGAGGCCTACATCAATTTGATTATTCTCACTCATTCTAAATGAGAACATGTTTGTTTCTATTCAATGAGGTGGGGAATATTTGGGGCTGTTCGTGATGTCTCCTTTGCCCACTAAATTATTTCAATTGAAATATATTTTCTCGTGTATTTGAGACAATTTCCAAATGATTGCCCTTTAAAAGTCTATTTGATGTTAAATGGGGAAAAGCAAGATGCAAATTATTATGGGATGTATTTACAGAAATTATAAAAGTTTTATAAACTGTATTTAAAGAGGAAGACTGGTAGGGTGTATGTCAACATGTTGATTTATTATTATCTTTCCTTAGGATTATGATTTTTTTTAACCTTCTTTGTTCTTTAGTGTTCTCCCACAACCAAACCTGAATAAGTGTATTTTAATATAGTTTTCTGGTAGGGTGTATGTCAACATGTTGATTTATTATTATCTTTCCTTAGGATTATGATTTTTTTTTAACCTTCTTTGTTCTTTAGTGTTCTCCCACAACCAAACCTGAATAAGTGTATTTTAATATAGTTTTCTTAGGTGCCTAAAAGAGCAGTTCCTTTTAATAATATTAAAATCTGTATAACGTCGCGGCGGTGCTCCCACCGAGGGTTCGGATCCCACATACAGACCGGCCGCTCACTGGCTGATCGAGGTGCGGGTGCAACAATGAGGGCTGCGATCCCGTAGCCGGTCCCGGCCCAGTACGGGTGCAACACTGAGGGTTGGGATCCGTTGCCGGTCACGAAAAAAGACAAAAAGGAAAAAAAAAATAATAAAATAAATATAGTTTTCTTAGGTGCCTAAAAGAGCAGTTCCTTTTAATAATATTAAAATCTGTATAACATCCATTGGTACCATCAAGGCATTTTTTCCCTCTTCATTAATCTTGCAAACCACACATGAGGATGCTCATAGACGTGCCTCTCAGACAGGC
Source organism: Galeopterus variegatus (assembly GCF_000696425.1). Classification (NCBI taxonomy): domain Eukaryota; kingdom Metazoa; phylum Chordata; class Mammalia; order Dermoptera; family Cynocephalidae; genus Galeopterus; species Galeopterus variegatus. The sequence continues at coordinate 84,515 of NW_007732246.1, read as the reverse complement.
TATTGTTTGCTCTCACCAATAAATCATTCATAATTAGAGGTAGAAATCTTTTCTTCCCAACACAAATACATCTCTTTCAAAGTAGTTCTCTTTTGTGAATGTTTAACATCTAAAAAACTAGGGTAATCTTTATTATGTGCATTGCTCTAATCAAAGCATAATTTTGTGGGGTGCACTCAAGGTTACATATTTAAGAAAAGCATTAGGTTAATCCCATTAGGGAGATCATCTTATTCATAAACCTTTAACCATTGAAAAGACATCATTGGGAGCCTACGCAGGCTGGATAGAATTAAATAGTGCACTTAACAATTGGTAAAATAAACAGCCTACATTTGCAAAGTGCTATATGTTTAAAAACCAACATCCCTGTCACGGACAAATACATACGCACCTCAACATAAGACTTTCAGGTGGTTATTAATATCAAGTTTTGGGATGTCCAGATGTAGTCTACCACATATTAGGTGGTAAACTGATTTGCCCAAGGTTGTTCAGCTGGCAGAGATAGAATTATTTCCTTTCTCTTGGCTCTAAAAACCTGTCCCCTTTCTCCTGCAAAACTGTCCCTCAAAAAGACACTTGTGCTATCTCAGATGACAGTGTTGTAGTGTTTTAGATAGTAGTTGGCTCTAATTTAACTTAAACATGAAATCTTTTTTTATTGTTAAGCAATGAGGTTTAGTTTGAAAATTCTTAAAGATGGTAAACCCTCTCTCTTTTTCTTATTTTTTGTCCCTTTATGTTGTTCCATATATTTTACTGCAAGAAACGGATTAT
>NW_007732246.1:81953-82906 GCF_000696425.1 Galeopterus variegatus | reverse complement strand
CCACACTCTCCCGAGTGAGCCACGGGCTGGCCCTCTGCACTACTTTTTAATATCTAGATTTTAATCTTTTACTGCATGTAGATAAAATTTTTGTGCCTTAAACCTGACTACAACATTAAAGATTGAGCATTTATTTTTCTAATTTTCACACCATTCCAAATTTTTTAAGTATAAGAAGATGCTTACTATGTACCAGGTTACATGATGGTGCCTGGAAGTAGATATGTACAATTTACCAGTATTCCTTTTGGAAAACATATATTAATAACACACTGAGAATGAAATGGACAGTGTGTAAACTGAGCCAATAGGTTTAAATGTATAGATTGTATACATTACTCTTCTCAATTAGGAATTTAACAGGATTTGATGACCTAATGAATTTATTTGTGAATCATCTCTCTTTCCTTGTCATTTTGAAGATAGAGTATTTCAAATATTTTTAAATCCCGTTTTATTGAGATACACTCTGCATGTTTCTTCCCCATCACTTAACAAAAAGTCCTTTGTTCTGTTTCTCCTCTCCCACTCCACTTTTGTTCCTACCAATGTTCTCAACAGTCACAACCTATATGGCTTGACACATCTCATGAGCTTCATTTTATAAATACCAACTTCANTTTTTCTTATTTTTTGTCCCTTTATGTTGTTCCATATATTTTACTGCAAGAAACGGATTATTAGCATTTCTGTTTAGCTTTTCCATACATTTTAACTATTTCTGTAGCTGTTAACATGACATCAATTATATTTCCACTTTTAAAAAATTGTTACAAAACGCACAGAAAAAAGAGGAAAGCAAAGAAATAAGCTACAACAATTATATAAGTGATACTTTTGTGATCTAACATTTTGAGAACTGAAGGGTAATGCATTACTCATACTGCACTCCTTTTTTTTTTTTTAAGATGACCAGTAAGGGGATCCTAACCCTTGACTTGGTGTTGTCAGCA
>NW_007732246.1:79405-80241 GCF_000696425.1 Galeopterus variegatus | reverse complement strand
GCTATCAAATTACATTTTCTTTTGTTAAATTAGAAATGTACAGAGTCATTTATTTAGCATACTGAAAGTAGGGGGAAAAGAGAATGACAACAAAGTCTTAACATGTTTAAACCAATGATTTGAAAATGAAAAATACCAAAAATAGTGTTCTACCTCTTCCACTCAATGTTTCTTCAATGAATAAAGTTCAGTTTACTTGGAATTCTGTGCCAACAGGTACAATGTTATGGTGAACCGTGGTTTTAATATACCTTGAAAAGTGATACAACTGTTCTATAGTCAGTATACCAATTTTACCCTCTTTATAAAATACAAAGGAGACTTTGTCAACCAGAATAATCTAGAACCTGGAAATTCAAATACTATTCAAACCAAACATTTAATCTATTAACTAGAACTAAATGTTAAGCCTTATGACAACTAAATATATTTTTAATAATAAGGTAAGTCCTCTGTATTTAGAGCTGAAGCAAGCATAGCACATTTACATGTACGCATTCTGACTTTAGCCATCTGAAAGGGTTCATTACTATTGCAGCAAGCAAAAAGTTTATTTTCAATGTCCTAAACATCATATGATGCTCTATATTTTACAAAGTGCTTTTACTCGTTGATATAATAAGTACCAAGTACCATGCTTAATTCTCTACGTGTATTATTTCAATTAATCATTGGAATAATATTATGAAGAAGGTGCTTTTATCTCATTTTGCAAATGTGGAAACAGAGTAAATGATTGCCCAGGACCCCGCTGGGATGTGTTGAGCAGGGATTTCAGCCTGTTCAGTCAGACTCCACAGGTCGTGTTTTTTTTTTTTTTTTTTTTTTTTTTTTTT
>NW_007732246.1:68079-79079 GCF_000696425.1 Galeopterus variegatus | reverse complement strand
ATTCCAAAAGATTGAAACAGAAGCAAAGCTTCCAAATACATTCTACGAAGCAAACATCATCATGTTCTTGTTTTTTAGCAACGCATAATCCCAGGTGTGCCACACATGAGCCTCATAACCAACTCTACAAGAGATGCAGGATGGATGGTATTTATCCCTGTTTGAGAGATGGCAAAACTCAGGTGCAGAGACTGCAAGTGACCTACCTGAAATTACAGAGTAATGAACAGTGGCACCGGGACAGTGCATACATCTTGGTACTCCACATCCCACGGTTCTCTTTCCTATACCACTACCACTACTCAGTTTTCTTCTGATGCCAGGGAGGCTGTGTTTTATACATCTCTGTTTCTGATTTGGAATGAAACACTCTGTGGTTCACTATCTTGACCCCTCTAAACTGTACCCCACTGCAGTAGGGATTGCATACGATACTTTGTATACTGAATCTCTCCTCCCCCAGAGCTATAATAGGTAGAGATGGCCACATGTAAAAGATGATTTATTTTGGTCACCACTAGCTTCCCCCTTTTCTGCCTTTCATGTGACAGGAACATTCCTTCCCTCTCCCTTTAGTTCATTAATGCCCTTATGTTCTAAAGCTCCTCCCTACCATAAAAATAGAAAAGAAGCTGTGAGTCATTTACACTTTAGCATGAATGTGCTTTCGTGACTTCACCAAGGCTGTTTGTGCCTACTCTTTTTCTCTAACTGCAGAATGAGTCTCTGAACTATCCTGGCTACTTCCCTGAGAAAAATGAGCTGAGAATTGTTGGAGTAGATATCAGGACCACCAGAAACCTATTACCCAGAGATTCTTGGACTGCGCAGTTGGTGTAGATCTGGTGTCTGGAGCAACCTTTTCTGAGCAATGGGACTCTCAGACCAGGCCCTCTCTCTTCCCACCTCTGCTTGAGCCAAGTGGACTCTTACCCTCTACCCTGTGCAACTTGTCAGGGATCAGAGAGCATTCTCCATCCTTCCATGATCACGTTCTTTCATATTCCTGGGCCCCACGACATAGTGATGGAGCTTTCCTCAAGGGCAGCCACAGGCTTATAGTGCCACTTTTTTTCTACCTGCAACTGGCTGGTATTCAGGAAGCCTGGATGTGACTGGTTGCGTGTGTGTGTGTGTGCATGCACTTGCATGAGGGAGTATGTGTGTGTGCATATATATGTGCATGTGTGCAGGGTAGGAAGAGTCTTTGAGGTGGATGGTTGAGGAATGCTTGAGGAAGCCTCAGAGACATTTAGCCCCTTCACTGGAGCAATGTCTTAACTTTGGGTCCCCGCAGAAGCAGACCTAGATACAAGGATTCAAGTGCAAGTGGTTTATTTGAGAGGTGATGCCATGAAACACTGGTGGGAGAGTGGAGGAGTGAGGCAAGGAAAGGAAAGCTGTTGCTGACTACTGGGGACAGACAGCCTGTCAGGGAACCCTGGGAGTCAGTGTGGAGCACAAGCCTCAACACTACTGCCCCTCGCCCTAGGGGGGGTAGGATTTTACAGGATAAGGATTTTATCCACCAACTGCCAGTAGTCATTGGTGAGAGCTGGGTGGGGTCGTTAATTTTCCCTCAATTTCAATGTGCTTCTTTGGGTCATAGAGGCTTTCTTTAGTTTCAAAAAAATCTTTCAGGCAGAGATCCAGGTACTAGAGTTGGGAGTTGCTGGAACACACTGAAGAGGTAAGGTCCGAGGGCCCCAGGCAGAACTCCCACCTGCTTCTGCATGAGGTGTTTTAGCTGGTAGAGGGAGTGCAGAGAGTCTTACCCGCTTGTCACTGTCTTCAGTAAGGGTTCTGTATCTGTGCGTTGAGGATTAAATTATTCGTATCATCAGAGAAGCCAATCACCACTGATGGTTATTGTAGATATGGAGAGCTAACAAATGAGAAGGGAGAGAAAAATACTAAGCAGTTGATTTGGCTGAATGCAAGTACAGTCATTGGTGTGAACTGCTCATTATTAATGTCTGATTACAATGCTGCATAATAATGATTATGCATGTCATTAAGTATGTGTCAGGTTAACTTTGTCATAAAATTTATGACAACATTAAATTTTATTCACATGCTCAGGCTTCATAACTTATTGCTTATGGAGCATGTTTATGACTTTAGAAAAATCTCCAAGACAGTGTTGGTTGGATGACTACATTGCTTAACCATGAGTCTAGTCTCCATTTATTTGAAATGTTCACATTACATGGGAATAGTTACCAACTCTGCCTCAAGTGCTACCAATGGCAAAAAAATTTCACCTGTCAAACTCTGTGGCTGCCAGGATTACTCCTCTGTGTGTGTGCATTCTCTTGCCATATATGATTCATTCAACCAACTTTTATGTGACCCTGACCACATCACGTGCATTGTGCCAGGTGGTGTGAATTTAGATATGGATGAGAGGCTGCTTCTGTCCTCAAAGAGCTCCTGGTCTAGTAGAGAATCACACCACTTTAGAGATGATTGTTCAAGAAGGAAGCAAAAATGAATAAAGGAGTATACATCTTTTCTCTTCCTAGGTATGGAATAACAAAGCTGTTCCTGTATTTGGTTTCCAGAAAATATCTCTAAAGCTACCAGTTTTGTACTTTCAGAAACGAGTAGCATTGTAGGTTAGTACTTATTGTATGGCCTTAGCCTTTTGTGCTGAGAATTTGATATATGAAAGTCATTCACTGGTAAACTGTAAGTGTTTCCTTTAGCCAAGTGCTCAATGATGATGCCTTTTTTAGAATCCAAATCTAAAGATGTCATTAGACCCCAGGTCCACACACATCTTAACAAAACACCAACTAGAAGAACTTTACTACTTACAACTAAGGCAAGTGCTATCAAGAATGAGGCTTAGTAGCACAGGAATCAGGGCCAAATATGTTTGTGAGGTTTATAAGTTTATAGAAAGGGTGTTTTGGGATGCCATGGCTTGCCATTGTCAGCTCTCAGAACTAAGCTTGGCAGGAGAAATCAGGGTCAGGAGTGGACTAGAGAAGTTCAACAGCAGACGGACCAGGAAGAAGCCTAGTTTCGGTCCTGGGGTCCAGTGACATCCCTAAGGTTCTGTTGTGGGTCTGGCAGTGGACTAGATAAATGGATCCAGGTCACGTTGTCACCCCAAGGTGGAGAGGTTAGTATGGAGAGAATTTAAAAAGTTTACTCTTAACCCTTCTAAGAATTATATGTTCCTAACTGCCAACCGATGAACGTCCCAGATGACCATGCAATTTAAGGCTGTGGTATACCCAGAGCAAATAAAATAGCCCCATGAATAGTAGGGAAATCAAATGATAGCAAGCAGGTTTGAAACAATCCCATCCTCTCCTGAATGGGGCAGTGATTAGAGGCAAGATCCCAGCTTAGAAAAATGCATGTATGAGGGTACTTCAAAAAGTTTGTGGAAAAATATTAAAGAATTCAAAGATAATATGAATCTTCCCATGAACTTTTTGAAGTACCCTTGTATTAGTGTATCCCTGAGATTAGAAAGAATCTGGGCATGCTCAAGACCAGTGCCATTTTTCTCCTTTCACCCAAAACCTGTATTACTTGCTAAATTCCTATATTAGTTAGAAATATTATCCCCAACCCACTCCTTCAAGCTGAAACTTCAAGCTCGTCTTGGAATTCTCCTCGACTCTACACACCCAGCAGAGCAGGTTTCTCAAGTCTCTGCCTTTCTTTTCAGTCCCGTGGCCTCTGCTGTGGTCACAGCCCTCTGTGAGAGGGTTTCTTGCTTCCATTCTTGCCCCTCTTCGGTTGTCTTCCAAGCTCATGTCAGTGGTATCTGCTGCTTGCCTAGAGAGTGAAGTTTAGGCAGTTTGCAGTTGGGCCTTGGCTTGCTTTCCCAGCCTCATCTCCAGTGACCCCCTTCTCTGCTCTTTCCAGTCCTTCTCAGCTCACCTTCATTCTCCAGACATGCCAGGCAAAGTCACACCACCATTCCTTATCTGTGCTCTTCCCCCACCTACCCCCAGCTTACTGCTTCTCTGAAACTTTTCAAAACCTCCCTGACAGAATTCACCACTTCTGTATCTGTATTCCAAAAACCAAGTTTTTATTATAATGTTTGTCATATTGAGTATAGTTATTAAACTTGCCAGTCTTAATTAGCTCTGTAACATCTAGCATAATAACTATAACAGAGTAGATGCTCAAACATGGATTTATTTTTAACTTAAAGTGAGTTTGAATACTTTAGGATGTAAGAATCCTTGGGTCAAGAAGATTTGGCCTGGTTTTTATATCAGGCAGTTTCTTAGTTTCAAGCTATATAAAAACTCTGGCTCATTCAAGCAGGAAGGGGAAGAATTCAAAGCCTTTGAATTGCTTACAGGCTCTGGGAGGTCCATAGAGACCGATGTTGGTGGCCCCAGAGGAAGGAGCAAAATAAAGTATCTCTGCAGAGAACCAATTCTGCCACTGCTGCTGGGTGCAGACTCTGCCAGCTGCACTACCCACACTCCAAGCCTGATGCTAGACTCGGCTGCTCCCTCCGGAAACTGATGTGGCTCCCAGTGCCACTGCTGTCCAAGCCAAGATAGATTCTCTGCAGTCCCTGCTTGCCCCATGTCATGCTAAGAGTCAAACACCTTCTGATTGGTTGAGCCTGGATCACATGCCTGAGCAATAGCTGCAAGGAGGCTGGGAAGGTGAGCACCTGGCTTCTACGGAGTTGTTGGTCTTTGCTTCCCATCAAGATTCATGAGATGGGGGAATCCCCCAGACAAGAGAGTTGGTTCAGATGCTGGGTGGTGCTGGGAGATGGGGGGCTGGGAGAAGGGGGGATGATGGAAGGTGCAAAAAGAATGATAAATGTCCACTAGAACTTTCTTTCAGGATACCAAAACCATAATTAACAGCTTTCTTTGATGGTATGTCTGAGACTTAGCAGAAAAAATAAATGGCATTCTCAAACTGAGTGGTTTGAGGAGAACTGAATAAAGGGAATATTTACAATGGATGGGCAGGGTGTAGGTAAACCACAAAATACAGTGCAGAACTCTGGGGCTGATAACAGTAGGAAATTCTTACCACCCAGGCCTGAAGAGGCAAGGAGATGGAGCAGTTACCATACCGGGACGAAAGGACAGGACTGAGTGCATGCAGAGGGCCCTGACAGGAGCTGAGACCATGTTGAAGAGACACAGCCAGCCCTGGGCAACCCCTCAGAGAGAGAACAAGAGGAGTAAATGCCCCCTTTTCATCCTTTCCCATGATACTCTGCTGAGGCTCCCCAGGGCCCCAACTGGAAGGCAGACTGCTGGGGAGCCCATGCAGGCTGCTCGTACTTGTCAAGACCACAGCACAGAGCGGGTTGAAGAAGGGAGGAGAGTGAATCTGGAGGAACAGATAGAAGATGTGCTGCTCATGAGGCTTCATCAATATGTCACCAACATTTTTTTTTCTGTTGTATTCAATATCTCCTTTGGGGATGTCACTTTATATTTTCGGTAACCCAGCCCACAAGATCAATGATCTTAAAGTGTCCTTCTCTTATTGAATTTAACGAGATGCTATTTTCCCCTTGTTTGCTATTTACAATGCTCTACTGTATGGTTCAACAATTTACACCATTAAAGGTTAGCAAATGCCAACCAGTCCGTTTGCTTCCTTCCCAGGAAAAAAGGGTGGGACATGTGACCTGTACACACACAATGTCAAGAATCTCCCTTTCCAGCTCTTCGTGCAGAAATCCTCTCTGAGTATTGTCTCAGCATGTGAGATTTCCTTCTGCTTATCTCTGCCTCCTCCTTATTAATATCAAGCCTTCTAAATACAGCAAGTATAAGAATGTCCAGTAAATGACCTCCATGCACTTACGAGCACTTCTAGCCCCCACCCCACCCCGCAGGCATTCAGGCAATGTGTGTGACCCTAATCCTCTCAAGGTATATGGTACCTTGTACTAAGACAACCAGTTATTTACTTTGGAAAATAATACTGAAGGGAGAGCCTCATATTGTCTTTGAGTATGTGATGGGTTCCTTTGCAGATTATGGAAACCAATTGTTTATCTGAAAACCTCAACTAGGGGAATTGAGGTATACTATGAGGTGTTTAGGTAAAAGAAGAATATTCCATTTTCCTTTAAAAAAATACATTAATAGAATTTTTATTTTAAAAGTGCAAATTGATGTACACAGAACAAAGAGCAAAAGTCACCCTTTATGTGTGCACACTTCCTTCCCTCCCTCGTCTCCCCCTCCCTAGCACTAACAGTATGGCAGAAATAGAAAGAGCTTTCTAACCCCGTGATTACAAGCAGTGTCCTCAGCGGTGCTGGAGGATGGGGTTTGGGGGCCCTATGTACTCTGCTGCTCCTTTAAGGTCCAGGCAGCCCTTGGGCCCCCAAGCCTGAGACAGAGAGCACATGTTTCATCTTACTTTGTGAGAACAAAACCAGCTGCAAGCCTGGGCTGTGTCATGGGGCAACCACTTACAAGGGGTTCCTGAGCTACCTCTAGCCATTGATTTATTTTAAGTGCTAATTGTACATTTCTGATTTGCCACCCTTCTACAAAATAGGAATTTGCTTCATTATTTTTTTTAAATATGGATGAAGGAATCTACTGATAATGAATATTTAAAATTCCTAGGTATGATTTTTGGCATTTGTAGACATCAGTTGCTTGCCAAGAGCAGACTGTGTACACTTTTGTTAGAAGAAGGCGTCCATGAAATAAGTATGGTTGATATTTAATGTGAGCCTAATAAATATTTGTTTCCAGTATTAAACGAAACATATCAAGCATTCTGTATGGATTTTAGGGATGTGTTACAAGGGTTTTGAAACCTGCTCATCTACTTTGTACTGCAGAAGGAACTCCCCGACCTAGCCCACCCTGGCCCTTTCCCTTCTCTTGACTCCTAGATCACATGATGGCAGCATCTCTCAAAATTGCGCATATTCATCTGATCCCAAACACCGTAAATGAGCTGGCTCTTTTGTACCAAGCTCATCTTACCAGATGGTAAGTCCTAGAAGGCAAGGAAGTTGTTCCAGGGTGACAGAAATAGCCATTCAACAGAGTTCCTTGACCATTCTCTTCCATAGCTTTCCTAAATCTTGGTCTTCATCACAACTATGACAAAATAGCAACACTAGATGAACAAAATGCCCACCCTTAGCAGCTGTCTCCTTCATTGCCCATAGTCTATTCACCACCAAAACCTATAGACTTTACCTCTTAAAAAAAACTTCTGGAATCCATCTGCTGTTTTATGTCTTTATTACATCTTTATCCAACCACCATCATCCCTCACCTAGATTACTGTGGTAGTGGAGGTTGGTTTTCTCTCATCCATTCTGAAGCCCTTTCATCAGTTCTTCACACAGCAGAGTTATATTTTTAAAATTCTAAACTGGTCGTATCATTTCCTACTGAAAATTCTTCAATAGTTTCCCATTTACCATTCAAGAAGGACAACACTCAATGTAGTCTAGGTCTTGCACGGGCTGACCCCACCTGCCTCTCCAGCCTCATCTTATTTATGCCCCCCTTTCTCTCTGACCTTCAGTCCTACTGGCCTTTGTTCACTTCTTCAGTGCTCTGCCCTGCTCCTGGGCCTTTGCACGTGCTGAGCCTTTGCCTGGAAGGCTCCTCTAATCCTTTTCACTTAGTACAGTCTCCTATTCATCATTCTCAGTTAAATCAACACCTTGTGAGTAAAGCTTTCCTTAAGGCCCCCTGTATGTGGATTACTTTGCCATGTATCTCTCCTTCTTAGGACTTCCACAGTTGGTAATTAAATGACTATTTGTGTGAGCTTAATGTCTGTCTTCCCTACTCAACTGTAGGATTCGTGAGGGCACATGACAAAATTCGCTGTATTCAGATTCATTTTTTATGCGTCATTATACCCCCAGTACCATGTCTGGCATACAGTAAGTTCTTTATAAATATTTATTCTTAAATGTAGGAAGAAGGGAAAGAAGGAAGGAAACAGAGAGTAGGAACAGAGTAAGGAAGGAGAGAAGGAAGTTGAAAGATTGTTAAAAAGCCAGCTCAGGCTGCTTGCTTCTAAAATTTTCAGGTGCTTCCACATTTGCTAATTAAAATTGCTTCTTTGTTGTTGCTTTTTTGCTGTGGAATTGGCTAAAATCTTTTAATATTTTTCTTTGGGCTACGTGTTGTGTATATAAAAGTAAATTTTTGTCATGTGGAACCTCTTACTCAGCCTGCCTCAACTACCCAGCTGCCTGCTGGATACAGGTGTAATTCGAAACCAACATGTGCAATACTTATTTCATTGTAACCCCCTGCCCACCCCCAAAATCCTGATCCTCTTCCTGAATGCACTACTCTAGCTAATCACTGTACATCCCAACAAGAGCTTAATTCCTTGCTCACTGACTGCACATTCAGTCAACCACAAACTCTCACTGATTTGTCCTCCTAGAAATACCTTGCCCACCTCTGCATTCCCATTGTCATCTTCCTAATGCAGTCACTTGCTTTCTCTCACCTGGGGGATTTCAATAACCTCTTAATTGGCCTCTCAGTTTGAAATTCAGGTACCTCCAACCCACTCTCCTCTGCATTGCCCCCAGAGTTCTTTCTTGAACATGCAAAACTGATTATGTCACTTCCTGTGGAAAACTCCTCAATGACTGGCAAAACAGAATGTGGCATTCAAGGTCTGTTGTTCCTCAGTCCTTGTCTTGCTCTCCAGGCTTATGTCCCATTGCCTCTGGAACTCCAGGCACACTGAGCTGCTTGACATGCCCATACCATTCGCAGGGCACTGATAGACACCATAGTGCTTATGCACATACTGTGCCTGTGGCCTGGAATGTCCCCAACCCATCTGGTCTGGCACACTTCTCCTCACCCTTCAAGCACAAATATAGTCGCTGTCTTTACACTGGTTTTGTTCCTTGTGATAAGAATGGGACTGGGAGTCTGGTTAGAGGCCACTGACAAGGTCCAGCTGAGAAGTGGTGGTTGAGTATAGTGCGATAACTGGGGGGACGGAGTGAAAAAGGTCTAGCATATACTGTAAATGTAGAGTTTTCAGGACCTGCTGATGGACTGGATGTGAAGGGGGGGGAGGAGTCCAGGAGTCTACAGCCTCTAATCAGAGGAGGCAGCTACAGCAGCAGGAACAGAATGTCCATTACCCAGCTTCAACCAGTATCAACTCCTCGCTCAATCTCATTCCCTTATACCTTTACCTACTTCCTTACCCTGCCCACTCTCACACACTATGGATTATTTTAAAGCAAATCCCAGACATTTTATAATTTCATCTGTTAATATTCCAGCCCGTATCCCTAAAATAAAAGGACTCTAAAAAACATAACCATAATATCATTATCACTCAAAAAACATTAATGAAGAAAGAATGCAAACAAAAAAAATTAATAATATGACTTCATATCATCAGTTACACATTTAGTGTTTACTGGTTCTCTTTCTAGTTCTTTCTTCTCCCCACCCCCATTGTATTTGTTGTTGTTTGTTTGTTTGAATTGGGATCTAAATTGGCCTGTATATTGATTCATTTCTATGTTTAAGTTTCTTTACCCCACCATATCTCTCTCTCTCTCTCTCTCTCTCTCTCTCTCTCTCTCTCTCTCTCTCTCTCTCTGCCCCCACCCTCTCTTTTCAGTTTGGTTGTTCTCATTAGTACTGTTGTTGTTGTTAAGATACATAGATGTTTGCTTGACAGATTGTATCAGAATTTCCCTGATTGCCTCAGAATTTCCCTGATTGCATTCCTCTGTCTCCTGTGTTTCCCATGAATTGGCTTTATCAGACCCAGACCCAGGGATTTTGTTGTGGTTGCCTTTGGGAGGGCGTAGCTAGACTGTTCCCTAGATGGTGTTTAATACCTCCATCCAGAAGTTCATAATGTCTTATAATCTACATTTTTGTGATGTTAGCAGCCATTGATTATTATCTATATTCATTCATTTATTAGGAGATGCAAAAATGGTAATACTCTTATTCTACCATTTTTTTTCTTCATTTACTAACTGAAGTGTTCTGTAAAAAGAAAATTCCCCTCTTCACCCATTTGGCTACCTTGGGGTAGAGTTCATGTATAGGAAAGGTAGGATATGTAATTTATTTCTCCCTTTACATACCAGTTTTCAAAATAGGAAGTTGTTTCTTCAAAGGTGATGAATGAACATTTGTTTGTTGTTTTTACTTTATTGTTAATATTATTAAGAGTTTATGTGTTAAATATGTTTTATTTTATTATTATTATTATTTTATTTATTAAGAATATTCATGAGATACAAAGCTAATTATCACCCCTCGTGCCCATGATGTGAAGGCCAGATTTGTACTGGGGGCATACCCATTACCAGAAATTACTTTTGTACCCCATGTCCCCACGCAATTATCCCCCAACCTCCGTCCCCCTCCCTTTCTCCCCCCCACTCCACTTTGTAGCCCTAGGAATGTTCCCTCCCTCTGTAAGACCACCGCACTACTGTGGTCTTTCTTTCCTTCCTTCCTTCCTTTCTCTCTTAGCTCCCACATATGAGTGAGCACATGCAGTATTTATCCCTCTGTGCTTTGCTTATTTCACTCAACGTAAGTTTCTCCAGGTTCATCCACGTTGTTGCAAATGGGAGTATTTCATTCTTTTTTATGACAGAGTAGTATTTCATAGTGTGTATATATCACAGTTTCCTTATCCAATCATCTTTTGATGGACATTTAGGTTTATTCCATATCTTGGCTATTGTAAACAGAGCCGCGATAAACATGGGAGTGCAGGTATCTCTTTGACATGATGATTTCCATTCCTCTGGGTATATACCCAGTAGAGGGATTGCTGGATCATATGGAAGATGTATCTGTAGTTGTTTGAGAAATCTCCATACTGCTTTCCATAGTGGTTGTACTAATTTACAGTCCCACCACCAGTGCAGGAGTGTTGCCTTCTCTCCACACCCTCACCAGCATTTGTTATTCACCGCCTTTTTGATCATAGCCAGTCTAACTGGAGTGAGGTGGTATCTCAGTGTGGTTTTAATTTGC